>NC_134361.1:52407455-52594955 GCF_048569485.1 Anomaloglossus baeobatrachus | reverse complement strand
ACATACAACACCGCTCTCACCCCCCGCCACACCCAGACAACACCCAGAACATGTACAGCGCCTACACAAACACTTGGTAACTACACACAACAACATATATATATATATATATATATATATATATATATATATATATATCTAAATCTATATCTATAACAAAAATCATACATGAACTACACAATACGTAAATTCTAGAATACCCGATGCGTAGAATCGGGCCACCTTCTAGTATATATATATACATGCAGATGTAATATATATATATATATATATATATATATATATATATATATATATATATATATATATATAACAAAAATATAATATTTTAATATATATGTATATATATATATATGTATATATATAAAATGTATGTAGTCTGCGTCAAAAAGGGCAAGTGTAAATTATAACGCTGCCCAATATAGCTGTGCTTTTACTACTGAGCATTTAGGTAAAGTGACATTTCCCTAACTGGAGGATTTCTTGTATTAGTATTTTACCTTGTGAGAAGAGGGCAAAATTGTACTTGATTTTATGACACTATATTTCCCTTAGTCTTGCAATTTTACTGGGTCATTTGAAGATAATGATGTACATAAAGCAGGTCTTTAAATATTTTTAGAGCTTCATATAGTATCGATTTTCAGATTATTTTTAAGATGGCGCTGATTGCACACTTGCATGAATAACCTTTAGGGGTTTTTCTATTTTTAAATTTCAAAGAACAAAGACATTGTTATCTTTTTAGATTTGTTTTTGGAACCTAAAGCTGGGTTTACACACTGCAACATCTCAAACGACATCGCTGTAACGTCACCGGTTTTGTGACGCAATAGCGATGTTGTTTGTGATGTTGCAGTGTGTGAAACCTATCAGCGACCCGGCCCCTGCTGTGAAGTTGTAATCGTTACAAATCGTTCAGGACCATTCCTAGGTCCTTTGTTTCCCGCTGTGCAGCATGAAGTTTCAGTGTGTGAAGACTTTGCAGCGACTTTGTTAGCAACTTCCCTTTCAAAAGGCTGCTTATCAACGTCCCCAACAACCAGCTAGGTCACTCTGCAGGTCCGGATCGCTGTTGCGTTGTTGGCCAGGTTTACCTGTTTGAACGCTCACCAGAGACTTAGCAGAGACTTAGGGAGGTCGCTATTGCGTCACCAAACCGGTGACGTTACAGCGATGTCCTTTGCGATGTTGCAGTGTGTAAACCCAGCTTAAAAGCTATGATTTACAGGAGCTTTCAGACTAACGATTTAATCGATGAACATCCAATGTTTTCTTTGCATTGTTTTGGGTGGGTGTATATATTAATATATAACATTTGAGAATTTCATCTGTATTTTCAGAAGTAGAACAATTAATTTAACAAAAATGATTAAAAATAAATAATATACCAAAAATATACACGGAGATCATGGGATGAAGAATATAATGTAATTAGTATTTTACTCTTCTATTTAAATCTTTAAATCCTTGAAATGTAGTCATATTTTTGAGCAAAATGCCACTGTCATCACAAGCTTAATGAAAAGGTTGGCAAGCATATCTTAATAACACTTTGGTAATCATTTGTTCTTTATTTCTTAGCACGTCTTGTCCAAATTTTTAGTGACGTCTGTATTTGGATTCTAATTTTCTAGTAAGACGCACATTTATTCATTAAGTGAATATGATAAACGTTATAAATATGAACTGAAATGTAAGTGGCGATACATTTAGTTTGTTTCTATAAATGTTTACACTCTGGAGTCTAAAGGCTACTTTACACGCTGCGATATCGGTCCAGATATCGCTAAGAAAACCAAGAGGAGCGCACCCACATATCAATATAGTTAAGGTATCAAGGGGGTGCTATCTGGTGCGGTAAGTTATGATGAGAAGAAGGAGAAGAAAGCAACCGCACATGAATCAAATGCACACCGATAGTAAAAAATATATAATTTGCCTTTATTGTATATCAATATTTAAAACCATTTAAAACCAAAGATACAAAAGTGAACATGCAAACAAGAGGTGAGGTCGGTTCACCCTGGGCAAATAATAAAAATAACAGCATTACATAGGAGATGGTGAAGATGAATACATAAATAGCCAAGGTTTAGATGCTGTAAATAATGCCAAATAGAAATGCTGAAATGTACCCAATGTTTGATCTGGACCCACACAAGCAGCAACAACGTCTCTTAGGTGAATGTCTGTAACATATCCCTATATATATATCGGTCCAGATATCGCTAGCGTGGGTACCCACCCCCATCTGTTGTGCGACACGGGCAAATCGCTGCCCGTGGCGCACAACATCGTGCAGACCCGTCACACATACTTACCTGCCCGGCGACATCGCTGTGACCGGCGAACCGCCTCCTTTCTAAGGGGGCGGTCCGTGCTTCGTCACAGCGACGTCACTGAGCGGCCGCCCAATAGAAGCGGAGGGGCAGAGATGAGTGGCCAGAACATCCCGCCCGCCTCCTTTTTTCCTCATAGCGGCCGGGAGGCAGGTAAGGAGAGGTACCTCGTTCCTGCGGCGTCACACATAGCGATGTGTGCTGCCGCAGGAGCGACGAACTACATCGTTACTGCTGCAGTAACGATAATCGAGAATGGACCCCCATGACACCGATGAGCGATTTTGCGCGTTTTTGCAACGATGCAAAATCACTCATCGGTGTCACACACAGCAACATCGCTAATGCGGCCGGATGTGCGTCACAAATTCCGTGACCCCCAACGACTCCGCATTAGCGATGTCGCAGCGTGTAAAGCCCCCTTAAGATGATAAAAGCACTGCTTTTAAGGAGGTTGTCCACCTCTTAACATACAGTAGATTGCCTTTCCTTATTATAGGTCATCAATGTCTGATTGGTGGGGGTGTGACACCCGACACCCCAACCTTAGCTGTTCTCGGTGTTGGTGGCAGACAGAATGGCACAAATACGGATCTGTACATCACAGTTCTATGTATTGCATAGTGGCCGGGGCTGGGGTCACTTTAGAGTTTGTATATGGGAACGGAAAGTAGGACTTACGTGTGTACAATATACATGTATGGCACACAATTTGCACTTCGAATCTAGATGTACGACAAATAAGCTGTGCGATCAACTTACATACAGTTAGGTCCAGAAATATTTGGACAGTGACACAAGTTTTGTTATTTTAGCTGTTTACAAAAACATGTTCAGAAATACAATTATATATATAATATGGGCTGAAAGTGCACACTCCCAGCTGCAATATGAGAGTTTTCACATCCAAATCGGAGAAAGGGTTTAGGAATCATAGCTCTGTAATGCATAGCCTCCTCTTTTTCAAGGGACCAAAAGTAATTGGACAAGGGACTCTAAGGGCTGCAATTAACTCTGAAGGCGTCTCCCTCGTTAACCTGTAATCAATGAAGTAGTTAAAAGGTCTGGGGTTGATTACAGGTGTGTGGTTTTGCATTTGTAAGCTGTTGCTGTGACCAGACAACATGCGGTCTAAGGAACTCTCAATTGAGGTGAAGCAGAACATCCTGAGGCTGAAAAAAAAGAAAAAAATCCATCAGAGAGATAGCAGACATGCTTGGAGTAGCAAAATCAACAGTCGGGTACATTCTGAGAAAAAAGGAATTGACTGGTGAGCTTGGGAACTCAAAAAGGCCTGGGCGTCCACGGATGACAACAGTGGTGGATGATCGCCGCATACTTTCTTTGGTGAAGAAGAACCCGTTCACAACATCAACTGAAGTCCAGAACACTCTCAGTGAAGTAGGTGTATCTGTCTCTAAGTCAACAGTAAAGAGAAGACTCCATGAAAGTAAATACAAAGGGTTCAAATCTAGATGCAAACCATTCATCAATTCCAAAAATAGACAGGCCAGAGTTAAATTTGCTGAAAAACACCTCATGAAGCCAGCTCAGTTCTGGAAAAGTATTCTATGGACAGATGAGACAAAGATCAACCTGTACCAGAATGATGGGAAGAAAAAAGTTTGGAGAAGAAAGGGAACGGCACATGATCCAAGGCACACCACATCCTCTGTAAAACATGGTGGAGGCAACGTGATGGCATGGGCATGCATGGCTCTCAATGGCACTGGGTCACTTGTGTTTATTGATGACATAACAGCAGACAAGAGTAGCCGAATGAATTCTGAAGTGTACCGGGATATACTTTCAGCCCAGATTCAGCCAAATGCCGCAAAGTTGATCGGACGGCGCTTCATAGTACAGATGGACAATGACCCCAAGCATACAGCCAAAGCTACCCAGGAGTTCATGAGTGCAAAAAAGTGGAACAATCTGCAATGGCCAAGTCAATCACCAGATCTTAACCCAATTGAGCATGCATTTCATTTGCTCAAATCCAGACTTAAGACGGAAAGACCCACAAACAAGCAAGACCTGAAGGCTGCGGCTGTAAAGGCCTGGCAAAGCATTAAGAAGGAGGAAACCCAGCGTTTGGTGATGTCCATGGGTTCCAGACTTAAGGCAGTGATTGCCTCCAAAGGATTCGCAACAAAATATTGAAAATAAAAATATTTTTTTTGGGTTTGGTTTATTTGTCCAATTACTTTTGACCTCCTAAAATGTGGAGTGTTTGTAAAGAAATGTGTACAATTCCTACAATTTCTATCAGATATTTTTGTTCAAACCTTCAAATTAAACGTTACAATCTGCACTTGAATTCTGTTGTAGAGGTTTCATTTCAAATCCAATGTGTTGGCATGCAGAGCCCAACTCGCGAAAATTGTGTCACTGTCCAAATATTTCTGGACCTAACTGTAAATGTCACAAATTTAGAAAATATACAGCACAGTTGCAGTCACTTTATTTCCAAGCAGCAACACTACGAAATTGGGAACAATGCCAAGTATATTAGTAAGTTGCTTATTAATATTTATCAGTGTAGAGTGGTGCGGGGTGGTATTTGTGGGTGAGGTCTGACATCCTACATGAAAGACTAGGTCCTGGCTGGATGTGTGTGTTAGAGGTACTTTGCACACTACGACATCGCAGCTGCGATGTCGGTGGGGTCAAATCGAAAGTGACGCACATCCGGTGTCGCTGTCGATATCGGAGTGTGTAAATCATTTTTGATACGATTAACGAGCGCAAAAGCGTCGAAATCGTATCATCGGTGTAGCGTTGGTCATTTCCATAATTTCGGAAGGAACGATGTTACGATGTTGTTCCTCGTTCCTGCGGCAGCACACATCGCTGTGTGTGAAGCCGCTGGAGAGAGAAACATCTACTTGTGTCCTGCGGCTCACGCCGGCTATGCGGAAGGAAGGAGGTGAGCGGGATGTTTACGTTCTGCTCATCTCCGCCCCTCCGCTTCTATTGGCCGCCTGCCGTGTGACATCGCACGACCCGCCCCCTTAGTAAGGAGGCGGGTCGCCGGCCAGAGCGACGTCGCAGGACAGGTAAGTCCGTGTGAAGCTGCCGTAGCGATAATGTTCGCTACGGCAGCTATAACACAATATCGTATGTGCGATGGGGGCGGGGACTATTGCGCTCGGCATCACAAGCATCAGCTTGCGATGTCGTAGTGTGCAAAGTACCCCTTAGTGTTGTAGGGATGGTACGCCCGTGTAAGCTGCATATTCCTGATGGTTTGAGCTGGTCAAGACCCAATGTTAACCCATTTCAACAAGGAGACCATCACTTCCTGTTAAATATTGGAGCTCTACTTAACAGTCCTTCAGTAACAACTACATACACTAGATTGTGCCAGGAGATGCAAATTTGTTGCAGAAATCTGGGGCAGACATTTCTACGCAAAATGTACATCTCATGGCAGAAAACTGCACAAAATAAATGTGGTTTTAACGCCGTTTCAGTTCCTATGAAAACAAGATGGATGGCACACATGTAACAGAAGTTGTCTGGCGATCCCAGCTGCATGCAGATGATGGGACTGCGGTGCCCTGGAAGACAAAATGGAGGTTGCTGGGCAATATCAGCTGCCTGCTGCATGCGGATGATGGGGATTGCAGAGGCCTGGAAGACTGAATAGAGGTTGCTGGGCAATATTAGCACCTGTTGCATGTGATTGATGGGGAGTGTGGTGGCCTGGAAGACGGAATTGAGCTTGCTGGGCAATATCAGCTGCCTGCTGCATGCGGATGATGGGGACTGCGGTGGCCTGGAAGATGGAATGGAGGTTGCCGGGTGATATCAGCTGCCTGCTGCATGTGGTTGATCGTGATGGGGACTGTGGTGGCCTGGAAGATGGAACGGAGGTGCTGGGCAATATCAGCTGCCTGCTGCATGCGGTTGATGGGGACTGTGGTGGCTTGGGGCTCTGTCCGGACAGGTAGCAGCCTGTGTTTTCAAGTAAAACATGCATGCGTCACCCATTGAATCCTATTGTGCTCAGGACATGAGTAAAGCATATCCGAGAGCATTCGGCATGCTTAATTTGAGTACCGAGCACCCAAGCACTTTTTGTTCACACATTATGAATTATTAAGTATGTCAGGGTTTGGCAAGCATTTTCAAATTTTTCGGTGAACATGTGGAGTTAGTCTACTTGGTTGAGAATACTAATTTAATTTTTTCTTAAACATGAATCTTTTAGTAATCCCATATCTTATAGGATAATTCTCCAGAAAACAACCAGTATGTGATTTTACCATATTGACAGGGAGTTAACACTAACTAATCTGGTAATCTGGTATTACAAAAATTTGATCACTTCCATGTATGCTTGCCAAGATCCCTCAGTTGGATTGGCAAAATTATGTGAATCTTAAAAATGATGACATTCTTAAAATGTTTTTAGAAAACACTTTCACTAAGACTATACTAAATAATTGGTTGAGAATGCACTCTTCCATGTCACAGATGAAAAAACAAATAATGTAATCTGAAATATATTATGGCTAGTTAGCTTCAGTACTGCTTACGTATAATTTTAATAAAATCATAAAGTTTTATTTGGAATATTCTATTTTCACGACACCCTACAGCTTTAGTAATTTTTCAAACTTTTCTTTTTAAAGAAGCAAAGTAGCTTAGCGCAGCATTAATGTGTCTCACTAGTGCAGAATATACACCCACCCCAAGTTTCAGCTAATAAATCACTTTCTCATAAATAAATAGATGACAGGTAGAATTATTGTACAAGCTCCTTTTACTAGCTTGCCCACCCTGTCATCTTTAATGACTTCAAAAAAACTCCTCTGTTCTCTAAAGCTTATGTGATTTAATGACAGTAACCTCGTAGGAAAATTTCTTAAATGATAGATGAGGTTGCACAAAAACTTAAGCAGATGAAATTAATCAAAATTTAGATTGAAAAATATTTGAACTGCACTTTGGAAGGCTGAAACCATGGGATTACGGAAAATGACAGTAAATTAAATGAGTTGTTTGGTCTAAAAAGTGAAGCCTGCTGTCACTGCTGCAGAATGTGATTACAGACTGCTGAATCTTAATGGTGTGCAATGCATTCACTGTCATGATTCCCCTATACAGCTCATGCAAGTGGTCACATAAAATTGGAGTCATAAAAGGATTATCTTCCCAGGAAAACCTTTAATTTGGATATAACAAAAATGCACAAAATGTGTTGGTCTAAGGGTCACACTGCCATACTGAATCAATTACAAGGGCCACAAAAGATTTTAAGGGATATTTACATGAATACATCATCAGAATCACCATTAGTACATTAATACATCACCAGAACCAAGTTCTTAGGATTTGGAGAGTTTCTGCTAAGTTTCTGCTCCAAAACATTGCGTGGTTCATCAAGGACAAAATTAAATGGGGGGAAACGTTTCGTCACCTGGATTTGGGACATCATGTTCCTGAGCCAAGTACAGTCTTATTTCTATATTTAACACCAATAATAAGGTACGTTTTTAACATTGGTGATGGTATTCCCTTTTTTCTAATGAGAGCTGGGATGTATTAGGTACCTTGTAAGGATTGATGACGGTGAATGGGGGCGCCATGAACCTAGGACATCATAACCTCCATTGCTAGGTAGGGTATTTCTAGGCACATCAAGAGGAGGAGGGGAAAAAAGAAGATCCTGCACCGACGTAATAAGATTCTTTATTCAAAATTCATAAAAAAGGTAGTTTTAACCAAGTGCAAAATATATTTACGCTTGAGGCGTTTCAGAGAAAGTAGACTCCTTATTCATAAGCAACATGAATAAGGAGTCTATTTTCTCCGAAACGCGTCAAGCGTAAATGTATTTTGCACTTGCTTGGAACTACCTTTTTTTTATGAATTTTGAATAAAGAATCTTTTTATTACGTCGGTGCTGGAGCGTCTCTTTTCCCCTCCTCCTCTTGATGTGACTGATTATTCAGCTGTGGTAGCTAAACGACTGGTTCCGTGCACCGGACCAGAAGTTGGAGAGACCTGCTTTGGAGTGGTGAACTGAAGTAAATTCCTTATTAGGGTATTTCTAGTGCATATTAAGGCCAGTTCTGATGTTTGACATGTTTTGACTTGATATTGACGGTCTCATCTGTAAACCCCTTTAACCTTTGCTGACCGGGAATAACGAATTTGATTTTTTCGTCTGCGTTGGGCTACCCCTTTAATATTATCATATTAAAAGTTATATTTTAATTAAGGTTGCTTCCCTATGGTTTGACACTTGATACAGTATACCCTTTTAAATACTTGCTATGGCTTTGGTTATTTTTTTTAAATGACTTCTCAAGCAAAACCAAATTGTCCCTTCAGGGAGGGAGGAGACAAACTCTAGCACCACCTATTGGAAGTAGCAATCTTTAAACTCAAAAGTGGCCCTTTAACAAGCCTTTTCATATGACCTAGGATTTATGCCAGATCAGAACCTCAATTTGCAGACACAGTGTTTCGGGATGATTGTCTCTCCTCAGTACAAAGTATGAGATCTGATCTGGCTTAATGAGATGGTCTACTGGGGTCTAAGGGGAAGACTTTTCTCCTTGCGGAGACTGACAAACCAATCTGGCCGTCAGTGGTGAAGAGTACCAGTCACTTAAAATCTGTGTTTGTACTACTCTTACCGATCGTAGAAAATCATATTCTGTCAGAAATGCTAGAGAAAAGTCAATGACCATAACTTGTCACCCATCTCAAACGCTAATCAATCAATGGGTAGAGTATTCAAAAGTAAAAGTAGAAAACATACATAGGTTTGTGAGGAAACAGATCATGTTAACCTGCAATGTATCAATTTATGGTCAACCCTATTTGTCCTATACTTGGGAGTCTAGTGGGTGGACCTAAGAAGTGATTGACTGCATCGAGTAATGGTTATGCACATCTACTGGAATCCTAATGTTAGAATGAGCAGGGAGTACAATTACTAAATGACAAATTCTATAAATTACTTTCCACTAAATCTGCTCAATTTTTCCTAATCTGCTGGCGGATTACATTGAAAGGGTCTTTATTTTAGGGTTTTCTCAACATGAAAGAACGTATTATAACATAATAATAATACAACTTGAAGAATAGAAATAAAGAAATGAAAAATAGGAGATAAATAGAGATTGGTAACTTACCATATAGAATTGTGATAAGGGAAACCGGCATGACTAAAATTCCCACCAGCATATCTGCCACGGCCAGCGACATGAGGAAGAAGTTGGTCGCATTTTGAAGTTTCTTTTCCAAAGAAACAGCCATAATGACAAGAATATTTCCACCTATCGTTAATATAATGATGATCAACGTCAAAAGGGCAGGCCAGTTCTTGTCAAGCGATGGATAGGATGGCCTTTCTTCTTCCGATGCATTCATGGGATGCAAAGTGGGCACACTCTGGTTTAAAGTCACATTGCTGTTGATATGCCAGGCCATCAGTCCATTTTGCCCGCTGATATCTAGCGTAACTGTTGTCAGGCTGAAAAACATCCCTGTGCCGCTAACAGTACTCATCCTTTGAAGACAGCTATTTTGGATTGCGTTTTAGGAAAACATTTAATTTCTGATGAAGACATGTGGTCAGCAACGTTAGGTATTGTTCCCTGATGGCGGAACAAAGAATATGATTTTCCATTATGTTCCACGTCTTATTGCTGTGATGATAGTTAGGCGATAATTGATTTTTGACCCAGAAGGACAAAAGTGTCTGCAGTGTCCACTTCATTCTCTGGTCAAGCATTCTGAAAAACAAGAACATCACTATAATTAAATCTATGCTGTAAAGTCAATTATGTGATTATAACCATAGCACTCAAAATTGTAGCCTCCATACACCAGTATAAAGTAATATAAGCTTTAGATAATCTGTATCTATAATCACAGCGTGCATATATAATACAAAATGCATACTAACATTATTTTCTTAGAATTAAAACTAGAAAACGTGGCCATTATCATGAACACAGCTTTTCTTGAATATAATATACACAATAATGTTTTATTTTCTTTACTCATGTAACTGGCAAATAAAGACAAAAGAATAATTATGATGAGTAATTACCAGTATTTACTAGTTTTCTACTAGTAATGTGATCCCTTTTTTTTATCCTAACTCTTCCTAACTAACACTTTCCTAATATACTTCTACTACCTACTCTGCTCCTGTAAGCTTATCTCTAAGAGGCTTGTAAATACTTTTATTGTTGTTGTCACTTTGATCCTTCAAACTGCAGACCAGAATTTGACCAACTGAGCAGGAAACGTCACTGGTGGGGGCTGCCGCTCTGTGAGTGAAAGCAGTCTGGGTGCTCATGCCCAGATCACACTTCACTTTCCTCTAAGCCCCCACCCCTGATTGTCCTGTTCAGTTGATCCAATTCCAGTCTGCAGCATGAAGGCTCAAAGCTACAACAACAGTAAAAGTATTTACGAGCCTCTTAGAGATAAGCTTACAGGAGCAGAAGTATATTAGGAAAGTGTTAGTTCGGAATAGAGATGAACGGACCTTTGAAGTTTGGTTCGGTGGGTTCATCCGGACTTTAGATAAAGTTCGGTTTTGGACTAAAACTTGGACTGAACCTCAGTGGAAGTCACTAATTGGGCAATTTGGGTCTCCGCCCACATGCAGCCAGCCTTAATCAGGAAACTTTCGGGGATAATTGGGTTGGAGTTTTCCATTTTTTTTTGTTAGGGCACACTACTTATGATCACGCTGTCTCATACTGGGCTGAGCACCAAGCATACCTGAGCACAGCAATGCTCATGTGAATGGTGTTCATACGTAAAGCACCCGAACTCCAAATCCAAACTATTTTTTTTTTATAAAGTCTGTGTTTGGTACGAACACAGAACCTCGGCTTCACTCATCTCTAGTTAGGAAGAGTTAGGATAAAAGAAAGCAGATCACATTAGTAGTGAAAAACCTCTTTAAGGTACATAGATTAGGAAAACATGAGCAAACCTTGACTAAGTAACTATACCATAAAACTAGTTTTACAAAAGAATATGATGTGCTCCATGCAAAAATTAAAAAATTAAAAATTAAAATCTAATGATAAGGTCGGATCAGGTAAAAAAATAGAATGATACAAGCACAGTGTCCTAAAAAATACTGTGTCTTATTTTTGTAACAATGAACAACAAATGTAATCGTGTATATATATTGAGGATCGAAATAATATATATTTTTTTGGAATGCACACAGTTCAAGTCAGCCCCACCAAAAATCTTGGAATCGTGCATGTAGAGAACGCTAAAATGTCATGTATTATTTATTCATCATGGTGCTCTGTTAATGTCACAATATCACAGATGACATTGTCATTGTCCGTGCCAATGTCACAAATGAAAAAATATGTTTGGGTTACAGACAATACACTACTTATTTCTATTTGGTGTGCGCTCTGCCAATGTCACAGAATAAAACCCCCCAAAAAAATCAAGGGTAATTAAAAATACCACCAAATTATAATTAAACAGGACTTTTAGGAATTTGAGAATTACTTGTTCCGGTTATTTACGGTTAATAAAGACTTTTTGGTTTGATCAGTTTAAAAAAAAAAAATAAAAAATGATTCAATATGGGTGCAAAAAGTAAAAAGTAAAGTAAAAATGCCCCCATAATTCCACCTTACAGACACAATATGATTCCCCCACAGAGGTCTACATACAGAGCCACACAATGATGCCCCCTTATTTTATTCCTTACACTGCCACACATCATGTTTGTCCAGAGCCTTCATTAAACATTATGAAGCTAACATAGTAACCACCCACATACATTAAAAAGCCCCCACACAGTATGATGCCTCCACAGTGAACACACACAATGATGCCCACTTTGTGCCCCAAAACAAAAGTGAAATACTTCCAGTGCTGCCCACATTATATCAAGTTTTCATAGTGCACCCCACATATGAAGTCTTCACTGTCCCCCTACACACACCCACTAACCCACTATATGATGTCACACTGTGTCCTCTCCTTCTTCCCACTATGGTGCTGTCACGATTCAATTGTGCAGAACATTCTGTATTGTTCTGCCATGTTCTCCTGCAAAGCCAGTGTATTTTCCCTATGGTGCAGAGCACTTTGTAGAATGAATGCTCTGCTGGTTGTTTCACAGCACTGGGTTTCACGCTGGCCCTGGGAAGTGCTCTCACAGATGCTTCCCGGTAATTGTTCTGCTTCTTTAGGGAGCGTCTTAGCTCAGGATGCCACCAGTCGTACTTCCTATTTCCAGTTGTGCTGTTGGCTCCCATGGTGCTCAGTGCTCAGATCTTGGTCCCTTGACTCCGGACTGCTGTTTACCATCTCTGTCTGTCCTCCCCTGCTTCTGATTGTAACTTCCTGGCTCCTGACCTCGGACTTTCTCCTGACCGTATCCTTGCCTGCTCCCTGAAACTTGCATGTTCTCTCCTGGAACCCTGACCTTCGGCTTGTATCTTGACCTAGTCTCTGTCTACCCCCCCCGTGTACAGTCATGCCCTCCTGGTTTATGATCTCGGCCTGTCTGACTACCTCTCCATTTACTGCATACTAGTTGAGTCTAGCGCCACTTTGTGACAGTCACCATAGGTGCTTCTCCAAAGACACTAATATGGAATGTAGATTGTGAGCCTCAATAGGGACACTGTTGCTGATGTATGTAAAGTATGGCAGCATATGTTGGCGGTATATAAAAATAAAGATTATAAAATTAAAGATTCTTCTCAACTCCCTTGATCACTGGCAAAAAAATCACCTAGTATAAAGTGGGCTTTACATGCTACGAGATCGCTACAGCGATCTCGTTGGAGTCACGGATTTTGTGACGCACATCCGGCAGGTGTAGCGATCTCGTTGTGTGTGACTCCTAGGAGCGATTTTGGATCGTTACAAAATGTCCAAAATCACTCCTCGTTGACATGGGGGTCACTTCTCAAATATTGCTGCTGCAGCATGTACGATGTAGTTAGTCACTCCTGCGGCAGCACACATCGCTCCGTGTGACGCCACAGGAGTGAGGAACTTCACCTTACCTGCCGCCGCCCACAATGCAGAAGAAATGAGGTGGGCGGGATGTTACGTCCCGCTCATCTCCGCCCCGCGGCTTTGATTGGGTGGCTGCTTAGTGACGTCGCTGTGATGCCGCAAGGACCGCCCCCTTAGAAAGGAGGCGGTTCGCCAGTCACAGCGACGTCAAAGAGCAGGTAAGTAGTGTGACGGGTCCGGGCGATGTGCGCCACAGGCGGCGATTTGCCCGTGTCGCACAACCGATGGGGTCGGGTACCCACGCTAGCGATATCGGTACCGATATCGCTGCGTGTAAAGTGGCCTTTAGTCCCACAATGAGTGGAGCAGACCTTCTCTCTATTCATGTACTGATGATATGGCGCATCTTGAGCCAAATCTCACCCATGGCACAGGTGAATGGTGGACATCCAAGGTCAAAAAGAAGAGATGCTGTAGATGAATGCGATGAAAATCACAGTCGTCTTCTTATTATTTGTTCTCCTTTTCATGTTAGTATTTTGTACTACTCAACAAAGTTTATACACAATACCAAACGCATTTCAGAAGGTCTATAATTTCACAACTTAATTAAGTGAAATAATTATACTTTTTAATCTTATAACACCTGTTTTTTGCACTACTGGTCTTGATTTCATTTCTTTGAATGCTAAGCATCTAGATCAGATGCATGTCATGCAAACCCCAAGGGCTTAATGTAGCAAATTGAGCAGAATTGATTTTCTGCATCTTATCATGGATTCACAAAACATTACAGTATTTTCTATTATTTCAGCTTAAATGAAGATTTCAGAAAAAATAGATTTATAATAAGTAAAAATTATATATATGAGTACAGCATAAGATTTCTAGTAACTGAATATTTAAAAACAGGTTTGCAAAAACAGTAAGTTACATTACCGGTGTTGCTTAGTCCTACCATTTTTCCGCATTGCAACTTACTTCCCTATAGGGGTATACAGCAACATAAGTAGAAAAAGCAGCATGCAAAATTTGTCATAAAGGAGCCGGCTTCAGGAATTCCATTTCCTATATTTCAAATACAATATGTATGTGTTTTTTTCATTGCAAGATAATTATGTTCCTTCACCCCCAAAAATTGTTTTAATAAAAGGTTTATGCTTTGGATGGAGTAAGATGCTAGTATGTCTACTGATGGCGCTGATATAATTGAATACTGTAACATAAAAAATGAGGCCCCTCAAGTTCTCATTAACATCACCACAACTACATACAATTTTACATGTTGCACTTCTTGTTTGCAAAAGGGCAAAAATGAATAAGCATATAAGCTCACCTATGTAGAGCTTATATATACAGGAAGCTTGCAGGAATGGAGTCCACCCCAATGTATGTTTTGGCTAGGAAGCCTTTGACAAGGAGGCCCCCGACGAAGGCTCCCTAGCTGAAACATACGTCGGGGCAGACGCCGACCTGGCTCTATATAGGTGAGCTTATAGGCTTATACATTTTTTGCCCTTAACTATAGGGTTGCTATCGTCTCTCTACACTTCCTTGGCCCTCTTGATCTTTCCCATGTAGATCAACTCAATATAGTGTTCATGTTGGTTGGTTGCCATAGATTGGGGTATATTACATTATGTATACAGTCGTTTTGTAAACTGCTGTTTATTTTTTTGCTGGAATATGTTCCCCCTGCATATTTGTCTGTGCAACACGCTGTCATTTACACCACTTTTAATAAAGGTTGTTCACTTCTTTGTTATATGGGTGTCAGGATCACATTTTTTCCTCTGTTCATTAGATCAAAACATGTCTAAAGTCACAACCCAGATGTCTTACCCCAGACCCTCTTTTCAATTTTAAACAACCTCATTAAGGAGACAGAAGAAGGTGCCACGGTCATCTCTCTATCCTTGAAGACTAGTGATACCTTCAAAACCAGAGTCACTCATTACCATCTTAGGCTCTATATTTAAACATAGTTTCATTTTCTTTGGGAACTAAGGAGTTAATGTCAGTTTTTGTTTACAGCAGCTCCCAGCAGAACATTTCAGCTGCAGCTGTTTTCTAGCCACAACCC
Organism: Anomaloglossus baeobatrachus; assembly: GCF_048569485.1. Taxonomy (NCBI): domain Eukaryota; kingdom Metazoa; phylum Chordata; class Amphibia; order Anura; family Aromobatidae; genus Anomaloglossus; species Anomaloglossus baeobatrachus. The sequence goes on along the minus strand of NC_134361.1, from coordinate 52,579,541 downwards.
TCCAGGTATAAGTAGTAGTGTAGCAGTCCTTGCTGAAGATACAAATCCATTGCATTCTGGCCACCTTGGTGGACAGTCCTGTGAAGGCGTGTTCCAGAAGTCGGACTTTATCCTTTTGTGTTGCTGTTTTCCCTACCTTTCCATGTGTTATATTAGTGCAGTGGTGGGGCTAGCGTGTCCTATCTGCCAACGCACTAGCCAGGGCATCTATAGGGTTTCTCAGGGTCTCAGATTCCTGCTCTGTGACAGTTGAGAAGTCTGCATAGGGCCTGGCTAGGAGAGTAGGGACAACTGCAGGTGAGAATAAAAGGTCTCCCATCTACCCCTCTGACTAGAGCTAGGGCCCACAATTGTTATTGTGTCCCTGGTGTTCCCACATACTTGTTGCATTGCTTGTTGTCGTGCATCAGGTTTCCTGTAGATCTTAACGCACGTGCCACGCTCGTCATTCCTGGCAGCATGACAGAGTAGTTCCCCTATGTAAAAACAATATAATGGCCCTTTGGAGTCCTACAGTACATCATAAGGCACATTTCCACCTACTTTGGAGGCAGAAGTGGCCCCTTAATTTTTTGGACCCATGTGAGGCTGCAACGGTTGCACCAATGTTATGTCCACCTCTGGTCCAATTGAATCTGGTAAATCTTGATGTCAGGATTTCTAGGGTACTGGGTAAAAAAATGTGGATCATGATCCTCTGGTTCTCGATGTTACTCATGGCATAACTTAAGTTCACAAGGCAAGACTCAGAATGGGACTTGTTAAATTTGCCTTAAAAAGAGTTGGTCCAATATTAAATCTTCAGAAGTAACATTGTCAGTCTGCTTGTTTGAACTGCGAGTTCTGTCGTACTGCTATATAGGGCAGGTTTGCCGCTGATGAATTGGATCTGAAGTTGGCTGGGATCAGGAGTAGCTGTGCACTCCAGTTATCTCGTTCAGCTCTTACAAGCTCAGCTACAAATAGCGTGTAAGCTATTCACATATTTAGTCCTTCTACTGGGCAGCAGCTTGGATCTTGACAATAAGCAAAATTTAAAAAACAAAAAAAAAACAAAAACAAAACAGAAAAGAAGTGAAATGAGTAGAACAAATATAGAAACTAATAGCTTTTAAGCTGAAAACTTGTTTATTTCTCACTGTCGGCCATTCTGTCACAGAGTATGTAATGGCAGTACAGGGCCCCCAGGCTGGCCATCAGACTCAAGTCTCTACAATGTCCCTCATCTCTGAAGTAGGCTTGATGGTAGCCAGGTTTGAGCCCCCAGAGTCACCCTAATTTCTGTCCGAGCCTTGATCTTACTTCCCCTCTCCCCCACTCATGGGGCGGGCCGGAAAAACGCAATAAAAAACCCCAAAATAATAACAGACAAGGGAGAACGAAAAGTCGTAAACACTGAACTCAAATACAAAAGGCAATAGGTGTACAGGGAAATAAAGAAAGGGGAAGGAAATAACGCACAACAAAGAAACATCCATACCACTTAAAATTGCAACACATTATCTGGATAACCACCAAGATCAGGAACGCTGCAGCTATCATCAGCACAAACTGGAAGAAAGCCAAGCCTTAAGTGGGAAGGAGACAGCTGCATGTGGCAATTATCAACCTGAGCTCCTAGTTCCTGCTTACCAGTCTGCAGGAATTAACTCCTGCAGGGCTGAAGACCAGTGAATATGAATCAGCCGACACCCAGCTCTGGAAGAACAATTCAGAAGCATCAGGATTATTATCAGAACAGAGTGTGTGAACAGAGTCTGATGCCACCGTGCCACCAGATGCATGCAGAGCCAAACATCGCATGATACATTCTCTTCATATAGTTTATCATAATAACTGTTTAGTAGAGCACATGACAAAGAGTCATTGACAGGAAAACAAATTTGTAATAGATTAAGTTTCTCAATGTAATGGGATTTTCTGTGTATTTTAATATAATCCAGACAAGAGATACATGAATATGTGAGTGTGGAATTTAATTTTAAACAAATTTCACAAATAGCCTTCTATCACTCGCTGCTATTTTGCTGAACAGTAAAGATCAATCAAAAAGGTTAACTCCCCCCTCCAAACTACTATACTCATCTTATCGCTCATCTCTCCAGTCAATTCGGACCTCACTGTCACCATATCAGTCTTTGACACATCTTTTCCTCGGGCCTCTTCCCACTAGACTAGAACTTCCGGCTCTGATGAGCCCCAGGATGGTTCTCCACAAAGACATGGTGGTGTCATGAAATCGTGACCTTACGCATGCTTGCACAGAAGCATTATGATGGATTTAGTACTCGAAGTGTGGGTCAGAAGATGCAAGAAGGATCAGACAGATAGCAGTAAGGAGTGAAGAGGGCAGAAAGGTGAGGAGTAGTGGTAACTTCTCAATGAATCAAATTTCCTGGGAGAAGTGGTTCGAACAGGCAAAGTCAAATTTTGCCTGATCCGCTCAAAACAATGAAAATTCTGAAAAAAGAAAGATACTATAAGCGGGCTTTACACGCTCCAATAAATCTTACAATGTGTCGGCGGGGTCACGTCGTAAGTGACACACATCCGGCATCATTAGTGTTGTTGTAGCGTGTGAAACCTACGTGCGTTTGCGATTGTACGAAAACACGATCACATACATGTCGTTCAAATTCTAAAAATTGAACATCCGGTTGTTCAATGTTCCCGATGAAACACACATTGCTGTGTGTGACACCTCGGGAACAATGAACACATCTTACCTGCGTCCCACCTGCAATGCAGAAGGAAAGAGGTGGGCGGGACGTTTACGTCCCGCTCATCTCCGCCCCTCCGCTTCTATTAGCCGGCTGCCGTGTGACGTCGCTGAGATGCCGAATGTTCCTCCCACTACAGGAAGTGGATGTTTGCCACCCACATCGAGGTCGTATGGAGGGTAAGTACGTGTGACGGGATTTAATCGTTTGTGCGACACGGGCAACAAATTGAACGTGCCGCACATACGATGGGGGCGTGTGTGATCGCATACGAGATCACATGTGTAATTGTAACGTGTAAAGCAGGCTATAAAAATGTATTTCAAATTTAATAGAAAATGGTTTGGAACATAGCATCAAAAAGAGGAAAATATCCTCAAAAATTAAGTATTACTTACAGCAAGATGGGCTGCAGTGTGTACATTGCCCTGGCCAAAAACTAGTACTCTAGCAGGATACAGCTAAACCCCCACTAAAGTGGAAGCATCACAGGTGCAGGAGGAGCAAATCACACACACACCTCCATGGAATGGAGGAGGGCGATTGCTAGATGATAAAACGGCACACTAGTGGCTTGCATAGAGCGCTGTTCACACATGCAGATAACACAGTCACAAACCCGCAGCCTATTAGGTGACGCCCATACTATTAGATCAGGCGATTAGATCAGGCGAGCTGCCAAGCCGTACCCCACCTGTGTATCATGCACGGACAGACACTCTACAGTGCAAGGCCCAACAGAAAGGGGCCTGGCTGTATCCTGTCCAAAAAAATAAATGGAGGTGTGTGTGTGATTTGCTCCTCCTGCACCTTTGATGCTTCCACTTTAGTGGGGGTTTAGCTGTATCCTGCTAGAGTACTAGTTTTTGGCCAGGGCGATGTACACACTGCAGCCCATCTTGCTGTAAATAATACTTAATTTTTGAGGATATTTTCCTCTTTTTGATGCTATGTTTATATTTAGTGTAGGGACCTACAAGCATGAGGTTCCGTGACGCGGGTTGTAGGCTTACGTTTTTATGGCCATAAATACCAACAAAAACCTCATATTTTTTTTTAAATTCCTAAAGTGAGACGGTATGAAATTATGTATTTAGATGACGATGTCTTTAGAACTTGTAGCATTTGTAAATCGGCCAATATTGTGGATCTTTACCAAAATCAAATCACTTAATACATCTAATTTTGACTTGTATTTAGAAATAAATATTGCTAAAGAATTGTTAATATGAGGTGAATAATTCCCGATTGCAGTATGTTCTCCCAAGGCCTCACATATGGGATTACATTTACCATCTGCAATGTTAGGCAACGGAATAATGATCTTGTGTTTTGACAGTTCCTTGTACATACCAAGCTCATATAACTTAATATGAAATGTTATATCGGATATCATAGAACGGATGGCATTTCCCTATAAAAATCAATGCAGCCTGAAAAAACAAATCATCTATATAGTTACATATTTTACATTTACAGTAAATGCCATCAATATTAATGGTAATTATTAGAATTTCTTATTAAAGAGAAAATCTATATCAAAATAGATAAAACTCAAGCCACAGGACATAAAAAATGTAATATTGACAACATATGGATATAAATATTGAGCTAGACGCACACAAAACATTCATATTTTATGTTCTGTATTTAGTCTCCATTCATAAATATTCTATGTATTAGACTATTGTGTGAATCAGACTTTTTTATAGGATTTTATTACAACATTAAAGGCTTAGGACACTTCTTTTTTAATTTATACATCTTCAGTTAAAATTGTACAGATGTAAGCTGCAATCTTCACACATTTAGGCATTTTTAGATCATCCCTTGTGGTTGTGTCCCTTCTGATAATAAATGTGAATTCTGGGAATCTAGGATTCATTACTGTCCTGTTTTTTATTTATACAGCCCATGAGGGATCTCCTTTCCTTTGTGGTCACTACTATTGATGGTCAGGGGTGTATAATTTTCCCTTTACATCCTCCAGCTGAGCAAATCATAGATTATCACCTTTCTCTCTACTTTGACATTCGGCTAGTGTGTCCCCTTCTTTGAAGATTCACTCTGATACAATAATGATCTATACCCTGACCTGCCATGTACTATATCCTTCCCCTGATTGCTGGGACCTGAGATATTGAGAGGAAGGAGAGAGGAGAAAGCTAACTAATTCTGAAGCAGTGTGCTTATGGATCTATATCAAAAGCAACAGAACAGCCATATAAGTGAAGGCGTAGAAAAGACTCTACAACAAATATTTTAATGAAGTCCATTCAGAAGATTATTTTTGTGTTTCTGACCAAATTAACTAAATTAAAACCAGAAAAGTATCTTTCATTTTAAAAGACCAATAATAATAAAAATTTTAAAAAAATATATAACAATTATTCTCAATCTCAATCTTTCAAAGAAAATAATGCTAGGGAAATAATTGGTATCTTCTTTAAGGCAATTAACTTCCTTCTAAAATACATTTTCATCCTTAATAGAGATGAGTGGACCTGAACAGTAAAGTTTGATGTTTGTACCGAACAAGAACTTTCCCAAAAAAATCAGTGTTGAAGTTTGGAGTAAAGGCCCCGTTACACGCAAAGACAACGCTAACGAGATATCACTGGGGTCACGGAAATTGTGACGCACATCCGGTGTTGTTAGCGATGTCGTTGCGTGTGACACTTACGAACGACCACTAACGATATCACTTATCTCAAATATTGTTGATAGCTGACACGTCGTTCCTTTCCCAAATGTCATTGAACTTCTGGGACACAGGTTGTTCGTCGTTCCTGAGGCATCACACATCGCTACGTGTGACACCCCGGGAACGACGAACAACAGCGTTCCTGCGTCGTCCGGCAACGAGGTGGGAGTGTCGATAATCCGGCTGCTCTCCGCCTCTCCGCTTCTATTGGACGCCTGCCGTGTGACGTTTCTGTGACTCCGAACGAACCTCCCCCTTAGAAAAGAGTTTGTTTGGCCACAGCGACGTCGTTAGTAAGGTATGTGCGTGTGACGCTCACTACCGATATTGTCCACCATGGGCACCGATTTGCCTGTGACGGACGCACGACAGGGGAGGGTGCGATTGCTAGCGACATCGCTAGCGATGTTGCAGCATGTAAAGTGGCCTTTAGGGTGCTTTAAGTATGATGACCACTTGATTGAGCAACATTGTTTATTTTGAGCATAACACGATTTGGTCGCAATTATTTTTGTTGTTTCACATTTGCTTGAGCTGGCAAAGAGACGGTGGCTCACATTTTCATTGGAACAACTGAAACATTTTTTTTTTATTTATTTGGGATATTTCCTTTCTGTATATTCCCTGTTCTTGGGTATGCTCAGACTAGTGTGCGCCACTTGCAGTGTTTGAATGGTTTGCACTGGGGGTAACCTCACCATGATCGGATGTAGGTTGCACAAAAAAAAACCAAAAACATAATAAAAAAAAAAAAAAATGGAAAAACTGACCCTCCCCTGGATGTGGGCGAAGAGCCGAATTGCCCAATCATTAACTTCCATTGAGGTTCAGGTCAAATCCGGGTCCTGAACTGAACTTTATCAAAAGTCCATCTGAACCCGAAATTCTACAGGTTTGCTCATCTCTAGTCTCTAATCCTTAACTCACAAAATTTTCATGAAATTTTTTGATGTTTGGCATGCACTTTGTCTGAAGATTGGTTAGGGTCCAGGTCCTGAAACCCGCCACCAATTGCTCACTTGAGCAATGAACTGTGCACAGGTCAAAGGATAGGAGAACATAGCACGTGCCCAAATGTGCGCAGTGTATGAGTCGATAGAAATCTTTGGATTCATAGCCTATGCTTTCTATTTAATCTGTACACCACTCTGTGATTGTGTTCAGACAGGAGCAGTGTGCTTCAAGTTTAGTTACTTTTCAATGTTTGACTAAAACAAAACAATAAAATCAAAGAAATACTTTAATAATTTTAGATAAACAAGTGACTATTATACATTAAAATTCTAAACAAAAAAAAATATATTTTTTTAAACACCGCGGTGATCATGTTTCACTTTACAGACAATTACTATAAATGATATGTGATCATTGTCGAATCCTGTGATATGGAAACTTCAACAGTGGTATAGATTGTGTCTGACATCGCAGCTCAGCTCTACTCACATAAAATAAAGGTCAGCTCCAATACTAAACACGTTATAAAAAATGGTGGACTGTTTTTGGATTTGTTCTTATACTGTCCCTGCATCTCTCTTTACCACTGTAAAGACAAATCTTTCGTAAATACGTTTTACATGGCTGAAATGATTAAAAAATGTATCATAGTTATTCATACAGATTTGTTTCTGTCATTTACATCTCATCAGCGTAAAGCAGACATGTGGTTTCAAACATATGTAGGACACCACAGATACCATCTAACTTAAATATTGATCTTGCTGTGTTCTTGCTATCTGATATAAATCATGATCCGAAAGAATTGCTGAAGACATTGATTACACGGCAACCGACTGGCAAAAGAAAAAAATATTTTTTCTAAAAAATCTGTTTGCATGGTCTGAAGTAAACATTGTCTCATTTCAAGGAGACTATGTTAACAGTTAACAACCTGTCAAATTGATAATCACATCTTAACTCTGTGTTGATGAGTTCAAAAAGAACCCAACAGACCTTAGATGTATAAGGCGCTTTTCACACATATAACATACTGTATGTTCACTGGTCCCATAGGAGCTTTTGTCTGAACCCCCCCCCTGCAAAACAGGTTTCGGATGCATGCGCCGACGGTGCCATTGACTATAATGGTGCAGACAATCCCTTTGTGCTTTGTCTTTCACCATTTTCGGGCGTATGTGCTTTCTGCAGGCACACAACCAGACGTAGTGAATGCGAAACATATACAGCTGCACACTAACAAGCTAAGGCTATGTGCGCACGTAGCGTCCTGTCCCTGTAGAAATTTCTGCAGCTATTTGAACAGCACACGTGCGCTTCAAATCGCTGCAGAAAGAGTCTGTAATGAAAAAAAAAAGCCGATTTCATGGGCTCTGAGTGTAGCCCCTCCCATAGACAAAGCGGGGGCTGCATGCAGAGCGCACGGAATAAGTGACATGTCACTTCTTAGAACGCACGCTTTGGGCAGCAGCCGAAGCGCTGCGTTCTAATGCGCACGTCTCCTGCATAATCTTCATAAATTATGCTGGGGATGCAGGACGCATGCAGTTACGCTGCGGTGCAGATCGCAGCGTAACTGCATTCAAATACGCAACGTGCGCACATAGCCTAACAATGAATAAGTGAATTCTGGCATTGCATTACTGCTATAGGAATAATTGAAAAAGAAAAAAAAAAAAGAAGAGAGATCTTTAGCTTGTATTGGCCAATGCATGTGAGCACGATTACCAACGGCAAGGTAATCTCTGTATATCGAGAACCTAACTTGAAATGCCACCGTCTGGGTAAAAAAACCTCCATGTCTGCGCAGAATGCCCCTTTCTGGGTTAAAACATCCATGTCTGGGCAGCTAGACTCCTGCTATAAGGGTAGTGAACACAGCCTGTTATAGGGCGGGGTGCTCAATCAGAAAGGAATGTACTACAAAATACAAAAAGACTGACTCGCACTCACCATTTTCGGACGTATACGCTTTCTGCAGGCGGACACCCAGACGTTTTAGACTGTATCTATGTGTCTACTTCCAGAAAGCATATACGCACCGAAAATGGTGCAAGACAGAGCACATTGTGACTCAGTCTGAACCATTATAGTCAGTGGCCCTGTTGGCGCATGCGTCCAAAAGCCATTTGGCATGGGGGTCCGGACAGAAGTGCAGATAGGACCCTTTCACACTGCGTTATAACCTACGTTCACTGGTCCCAAGTGATTCTATTGTCCCTATACCTGAGCCACATTCAACAACTACTCAATAAGTAATATGACATATACATGCACTCTGTCTAAGTTGAGTTAGACTTTTAAGGAGAGTGTATTAATAACATCTCTAAATGATAACCAATTCTATGCTAATGATGAGGTCTAAAAGACCTAAACTGACTACTGATGTATGAGTAGCCCAAGCCACCGAATATCTGAGCCATGTTCCTCTACTTGTTCAGGAGCTCCATGACTTGTTCACTTAACTATAGTGGGTTATAGAACATAAAACCATGAAAAATTTGATATTTAGGACAATTATATTAAGATACTAATTAATGGACAATTTTAAAAGGCTTTATCTACTTGAAATTAGGACTTGAATAACATACTGAAAAAAACAATTAAATTGGATTCCATTATATAGGCGATGCTGGGTTTTTATAGGCGTACAGATAATTAATCCCCTCGAGCATTTAAGGCTATACACACACACAACACGTGGATATGAACTCGAAAGGAAGAACTCAGAATGAACAAAAGAACATTTATAATGCAAAGTGAAAAGTGAGAACTTGAAGCGGTTGTTATTTTCGGTACACATCCTGCTCGGATTTATTTGTCCTAGATCCACAAACTTTAAATCAAGTTTGGTTCGAGCTATACACAAATTCCGTAAAGAGGACAGCAAAACCAGTGTTCGTAAATGCAATTTGTACAATTCAAAACTGTAAAAATCCTTCATGCTGGGATGTGATGAGGAGAACTATGCCAATATCACACTTTGCTTATATAAAACAATTTCCTTGGAAAACATACATCTGCTGTGATTTTACCAGACATGAAAACATTTTGTTCTCGAAGAGCAACAACAATATTTTTTACTAAATTCACTAATATTCTTCAACTTATCTGGACAGACTTAAGGGTGCTTTACACACTGCAACATCGCTAACAATATATCGTCGGGGTCACGTCGCTAGTGACGCACATCCGATGCCGTTGGCGACATCGCAGCGTGTGACACCAATGAGCGACGATCAACGAGCGCAAAAATGAAAAAAATCGTTGCTCGTTGACACGTCGTTCATTTCCTTAATATCGTTGCTGCTGCAGGAACGATGTTGTTTGTCGTTCCTGTGGCAGCACACATCGCTGTGTGTGGCACCACAGGAGCGATGAACATCTCCTACCTGCGTCCACCGGCAATGAGGAAGGAACGAGGTGGGCGGCATGTTCCGGCCGCTCATCTCCGCCCCTCCTCTGCTATTGGACGGCTGCCGTGTGATGTCGCTGTGACGCTGCACGAACCGCCCCCTTAGAAAGGAGGCGGATCGCCGGCCAGTGCAACGTCGCAGGGAAGGTAAGTCTGCGTGACGGGTGTTAGCGATGTTGTGCGCCGCGGGCAGTGATTCGCCCATGATGCACAACCGACAGGGGCGGGTACACTCGCTAGCGATATCGGTACCGAAATCGCAGCATGTAAAGTACCCTTTAGTGTATGCTAATATATATTACTGTAAATCGGTTATCCAACTTGTACATTTGTGGTATTTGATAGCTGGAGAGATTATTTTAAATGGAAAAGTGGCAAGACTTCATAGACAAAAAAGGCAGCTGTACTTACCAACATGACACAATGATAGTGCACTTCAGGACTCAGCAGACCCCATCATAAAAAGTAAAGCAGCACAAGTGCAAAAAACAGATTAAACAACCGCTCATGCACCTACCATTCATGGAGGGGGTAGTTATGAGATATGCATGAGGATAAGGCTTTTAACATTGGTGGGACCTACAAGGTTCACAGGTTTATGGTAGATTTATTGTCTATACCAGGAATCAACAACATTTTTTGGTCCAATTGCTACAGTGTCATACAAAACCAGTCTGTTGCAAAACAAACTTAAAAGGGTGCTTATATTGATACATCAGCAGAACCAGATTGCTACATGATCAGAACCACCATCCATACAGGAATACAGAGCCAGAACCACCATAAGTACAGGAATACAGAGCCAGAATCACCATTAGTACAGAAATACATCACCAAGCTTGGTACAGTGATTAGTGATGATCGAGTACTAAAAAGCTCGGGTGCTCGAGGCTCGGGCCGAGCATCCCAAGATACTCGTGTACTCGGCCCGAGCACCGAGCCCAATGTTATCCTATGGGGGACCCGAGTATTATTCTGAAATGACCACCGGCAGCATGTAGAAACCATAAAACTGTAAATTAAAAAAAAAAACGTGCGTGTGTGTGTAAGCGTGCATATATATATACACGCGGAGTGGAGTGCGGGAGGTGCCGTAGCCGAGCGGGGAAGTGTCGGGCTAAAGGCACGGTCATGCTGTGAGGGCCGGCCAATCACTGCAATTCCACAACAGGGCTGTGGCATTGCAGTGGTCTGCCAGCCAATCCCTGCATAAGGGCTGGCTCTAAAAAGAGCGCCAACATGAAGACCACGAGTACAGCACGAGTATTGCGAGATTACTCGGTCCCCGCCGAGTAGCCCGAGTACAGTGATACTCGTGCGAGTACCGAGTAGTAACAAGCATACTCGCTCATCACTAACAGTGATCAATTGCAGTGCCAGGTCAGCCTCATGATACACTTGCATCACATAAACCTGAAACTCCTAAAATGTCCATAACAATGGTAAGGAGATACTAGGAGCTGTTATCAGTCATCAGACTACCGACCAGACCATACAAGAACCAAAGTGATAATGAGATATAGTCAGTATCACAAATAATTATTTACATCCAGATTCCTTATAGGTGACATCATCTTTAATTAGAGTAATTCCTATCTCTTTTCTCTCCAACCCTTTTGTCATAGTACAGACACCATGAAGACTTTTGTCATCCACAGTTCATCTCTGCAGACATCCATCTTCTCTGTCTTCAGCAGCACATCCCAACATGGTGGCCTTAAAAATAAAAGTATAATTATACTGCTCCATAAAATAAAAAAAATATCTCCTGCTGTGCTCCTAAATTAATAAATGACCCTCACTTTATTTCCTGCCCAAAATATCCCCTCCTTACTAAACCTCTCCATAATGACCCCCAACCTTGCTCCCTTCTACAATGTTCTCCCACACTCTGCAACTCTCAAGAATATCTCACCATTTCCTGCACTGCTCCATAATGTTGCCCACGCAGTTTGCACAGCTCCATATTGTTTCACCTGCACTGCTCCAAACTGTTTCCCAGCACCCTGCGCCACTCTATTATGTCTCTCACTCCCTGCACTATTCCATAATATTACATCTCACCACACACTACTCAATAATGATCCCCCATACCCTGCACCACTCCATAATATCTCCCACATTGCCCCTCTTCATACTGTCCTTCCCTCACAATACACCACATGCTCCATAAAAGGTCATCATAGCTACATCAACCCCCCTTCCTCCTATAATAGTATATTCTTCTGCTCCTCTTGGAGGGCTTACTATTTCTGGCGGCATCCTCTGATCTGTGGTGCCAGCAATAGCAGCAGTGTGATGAGGTCACAGCATGATGGCTTCATCACACTGTTGCATGCTGGGGCAGAGGATTATAAGTGCTCCTCTCCTCTCTCCCAGTCCCAGCACTCAGGTATTCAACTATTCACATCTGAAAGACATAAGTACAGTTGAATTTAGGTAGATGAGAACTGAAGCCTCCCGTTTCTCAGTCGGCTGCACAACACACTTTGGAGGGCTGCAGGTGGCCCATGGGTCATACATTGTGCAGGCCTGGGCTATACCATAAATATTCTATAAGACCTCTTTAAGGAACTCTGAGCTCATTAATGGGGTCCCATCCAGCATTAAAAATTAAATCATACTCATCCTACCAATTCTCTGCTATTCCTATTCCTGGGCAGCTTGTTGTGAGCCTCACAATTCTCTGTGGTTTATAAACTCATCACTGTTGTAGCAAGTGATTGTCTTCAGTGGTCACAGGATCATGTAGCCAAAATAGTATGTGCAGAGCTTGTCTTTGTGTAACGCCTGCCTGGATCCACAGACTCAGACGGGCTGTAATGGACAGGATAGAGGAAAGCCATTCACCATGCAGGACCCCCAGAATCCTGAAACCCTTTAACCCTATACAGGGATTTGGAATTACACAGGGCCCTGGAGATCACTACCTGTGGAAGGCAGCAGTCCAGTCGACAGCCAGGGTCAAACCAGGAATTGCAGAACAGGGCCAGAATCTGTACGCAGGGACGTAATCAGAAACAAGCAGAGGTAAAAAACCGGATAGGGCAGCGAGGTACAAAAACAGCAGGCAGGAGGGTAGTCAGAACACAAGCAAAAGTCAGAACACCAGAATCACAAAACAGAACAGGAGCCAGAATATCAGAACTATCTCTGTCAGTGGTCAGCAGACAGGAGGGGAATTAAGAAGGGTGCGGTGTCTTCCCATTGGCTGTAGCTGAATGATGGTAACTTCAGCTGGAAGATACACGACACCTATAGTCAACCAGTGGTACTGCAGATCCCAAGATAACCCAGCTTAGTGGGTGAGCGGAGCCTGCGCCCACCGGCGCCGCTGGCATAGACTCCTCTCCCATCACCAGCACCATCCACGGCAGGAACACAGCGTCGCCTGGCAATCGGAGCAGCAGTCGCTGGAGCGGACTCCGGTGGTGATGTAACACTTTGTATATCCAGCTCCTTTCTGACTGAGCACTCCTTCCATTAATCTAGGGCATTTTTAATTAGAGCTGGATTCTGCCTACCCTTAAAATTCTAGGATTTCAGCTCAGTTAAAGGCAAAAAAGGTAAGGATACCAACAAAGTGGTATGCCTTGTCTAGTGATCTCAAGTGTTTTAATTTTTCTTTTGCAGGTTCTTTTCTAGCCCATACTGTATAAATGTCAGGGTTGACAATTAGAGACAGACATTTAGATTAGGACCCAGTTGAGAGTTATACCTTGGCGTGATAACAGGGCTCAAGGAAATTTGTCCACCTTTATTTGCAAAATAACTCCTTTTTTCTAAAAAAAAGTTTTCATATTTTCTGGGCAGTAATGCATATACTCATTTCAATATTCACTATTTACATCCTTCAATTATTTTTTCCCTCCCTTTTACTTGAGTGTAACTGTTAATTTGGATAATGTATGCTATGTTCAGTTTGCACCAGTTGGTCATGACTATGGATATCTAAAGGGGGCTTTACACGCTACGACATCGCTAATGCGAACTCGTTGGGGTCACGGAATTCGTGACGCACATCCGGCCGCATTAGCGATGCCGTTGCGTGTGACACCTATGAGCGATTTTGCATCATTGCAAAAATGTGCAAAATCGCTCATCGGTAACATGGGGGTCCATTCTCAAAAATCGTTACTGCAGCAGTAACGAAGTTGTTCCTCCTTCCTGCGGCAGCACACATCGCTCCATGTGACACCGCAGGAACGAGGAAGCTGTCCTTACCTGCCTCCCGGCCACAATGCGGAAGGAAGGAGGTGGGCGGGATGTTATGTCCCGCTCATCTCCGCCCCTCCGCTTCTATTGAGCGGCGGTTCAGTGACGCAGCTGTGACGCTGAACGAACCGCCCCCTTAGAAAGGAGGTGGTTCGCCGGTCACAGCGACGTCGCCGGGCAGGTAAGTAGTGTGACGGGTCTGGGCGATAATTGTGCGGCACGGGCAGCAATTTGCCCGTGTCGCACAACAGATGGGGGCGGGTACCCACGCTAGCGATATCGGTACCGATATCGCAATGTGTAAAGCGGCTTTAAGGTCCTGCAATGCCGTGCACATGAGGGAAGCGACATGTTGAATCAGGAAAACTATACTACATTTCTAATTGGAGGTATTTGCTGCCATTATTATTATTATTATTATTATTATTATTCCTACTACATATATTTCAGTCAAGGATTATATCCTTGTGGCCAAGTAATTTAATACAATACATTCTGATTGGATTGCTCTTGCAAGTTGATTTACACACGGATCAAATCATGAAGCTTGTTTTTTGAATATGCTGCATGATCCTATGGAGGGCTTAAAGGGGTATTCATATCTCCAAGATCCTATCCCAATATGGAGTAGGTGAAATAATAATAATAATAATAATAATAATAATAATAGTAATAATAATAGAAAATGTCTCCAATTAGAAATGTAGTATAGTTCTTCTGATTTGCTAGGTCACTTACCTCATGTTCAGGGCATTGCAGGACCTTAGGTATCAATGGTTATAACTGCGCATATAGTCACAGTTAGTTAAGTTGCTCATGGTCATAACCATGGATACCTAAGGCCCTGCAATGCCCTGAACATGAGGTAAGTGACATGGTGAATCAGGAGAATTATACTACATTTCTAACTGGAGGTAGTTGCTAATATTATTATTCCTACTACCTATTGGGATAGGATCTTGGAGATGGGAATAACCCTTTAAGGTGTAAATATATTTTTTTTAAAGTTAATTCAAAGCTATGTAAAATTCATAATTCAAAATAAGGCCATAAAATGATATATATTAGATTTAGATACATTAGAAATTTAGCAAGAAAAAGACAAAGTTTAAAACAGATAAATGTAAGGGGTACTTTGCACGCTGTGACATAGCTAGCCGATGCTAGCGATGCTGAGCGCGCTAGCACCAGCCCCCATCGCACATGCAATGCAAACATTATCGCTACGGCAGCTTCACACGCACTTACCTGCCCTGCGACGTCGCTCTGGCCGGCGACCCGCCTCATTCACACGGCAGGCAGCCAATAGAAGCGGAGGGGCGGAGATGAGCGGGATGTAAAGATCCCGCCAACCTCCTTCCTTCCTCATTGCAGGTGGGTCGCAGGTAGGCTTCTAGGCTTTACACGTTGCGACGTCGTTACTGGCGCCGCATGTGCATCACTTTCGTATTGACCCCGACGAGAGCTAAGTAGCGATGTCGCAACATGCAAAGTACCCCTAAGTGTACACACTTGAGAAAAGACACAGAACATTACATGCAAAATGGGAATCACTCAGGAAAACTAAAAATGGAAAAGAACATGGGCATTTTAGTTGAATTGTAGCATCAAGCACCCGGCAACTACTATAAAAGGCAGATAAAATCATTGAGTTCATCAAAAAGGGCACTGATTAACAAAAATATAGAAGTAAACAAAACGTGCGTATATTGACAAACATTAACTATATAAAAGGGATTCCTTCTGGTTGCTTTTGAATTGTGAAGCAGCTGCAGCATAATATGCATCAAAAGGGACATAAATGAACATATTGATAACATAAAACTAAAGAAAATAGATCTGGATAACATACAACTTGAGAATTAGACCCAGATGAGCAATACCAAATGCAAAAAAATTACAAATGAGAGCGTGAGTCTGGCACCCTGCAATACCACGTCTAATCTATGTTCTAATTATTCTGTAGTGGGGAAAAAAAGATGCCACATCCCAACAGTTAAAGGGAACCAATCACCAGGATTTTCCTATATGCAGTTCTGCTTTTCATTATTCCCCTATACATTGTGACTTGTGTGCAACTCTTTATCTTATTGTTTAGTTGTATATTTTTGAGTTTTCCACCCTGTTCACACCATTGGTGTTCCAGACGTCCATTCTTTAATTAATATGCATTTTCTGTCTGCGAACCCGGCCCCACCCATAGCCATGTGTCTTATTTCACATATATCGCTTGGTCCTTTGCTTCCCATGCAGAGCAAGTTTTTTTAACTGCAGGTGAGGTCACACATAGGTTAGGGACCCCAAAAATAGAGATTACCTTGGCGTTTGGTTTTGGGGCTCCTTTGCATTGATCAATACAATGACTAAATATCTCTCATTCCTATTATTCATAGCAGTTATGCCGTTTTCATCTGTTTGAGCACTGTTTTCATCCACCTCAGAGATTTTCCTGCCTCCCCAGCCCTCCTATTAGGGTTTTCCGGAAAAATGCTCGAGTTTCCCAATGATTTCCATTATACTCAATCCTCGAGCCGAGCCCGTCTGAGAGTCTGACCTGCTCGATTCAAATAACAAGCACTCAAGCATTTTTGTACTCACTCATCATTATATATAGCTTTACATTTTAATAGCTGTTGCTTGAAACAATAAAAATGAAACATGTATTATATGTAAATGGTAAGAGAAGAAGACATTTTAAAATAGAAATGGACAAACTGACCAATTTGAGTACCTATCTCCATTGATAAAAGGTGAAAAAAAGAAGACTTTAAATATAAATATAGAGTAATGCCTATGAATAAAATACTGAAAAAAGAAGAAAAGGGAAGGTTTAATTTATAATTTGTGACTACTTCTAATAATTCTAAGGATATAAAAAATATATTGTAAAAAAAAATTGAAGAGTGTTGCTTAATGACTCGTAGTTATAAAAAATAAGTACTAACCCAATGATGATACATCAGAGAATCGAACAATTTGGAATTTAAGAGCTCCATCTTATCTGAATTTAAAAGATGAGAAAGAAAAGAGGAATTTTTCCCAAACGACTGGTGTTTATATATTTGGACAAAGAAAAAATAAAAAGTGTCATACAACCCTAATTCGAAAAAGAAGTTCGGACGCTGTGTAAAATAGATTTTGTGTAAAACCAATTAAAATCAAGAATTGAATTGTGGTGCCCCTGAGTGTCAGGTGCCACAGGGTACTACATCCAACCCCGAATTCCTGGAAAACCAGTGCTGGTAATTAACACAACACACACACAAATCCACGCCCTTTTCCTCAGACTGGGTAACAGGCTAGAGATGGACCTGACGGGTGGACACCTATAGGCTGGGATGCATCCAATCCACCAGTCAGAAACCTGGGAAGAGGAGGGGCTAGTCAGTGAAGTGGACGGACGATGGACATCTTGTCAGAGTTGAATAGTTACCAGACACCAAGTCAGTCAGAAGTTGACGTGCTGACAGGAAAGTGTAAAGGGACTACTGAGTAAAAAGGAGTACAGTTGCCAGGGAGAGTATGGCATAGTACTTACTGGACCGAGCACAGACGGGGTACAGAGCCCTAGTTCAGGAATACGTTACAGGCTTGCCTGATAAATACCTGAACGGTGAGGGGACCATCAAGGACCTTACCGACATTAGTGTCTGGGGCACAGCAGCAGAGAGAAAACCTGGGAACAGTGACAGAGGTCAAACCCACGAGAGGTTCAAGCTGCCTGCCGTACGGGCCAGGACGAAGACAACAGGAGGGGACCCCAAAAACGCTCCAAGCCACAGGGACTCACCAACTACAAACTACAGGGTGCATGGATTAAACCTCCCCAGTTCACTACACCAGCACTGGAACAAAGGGAATACCGGATTGGTAAAGACCAGCACAAACCGGGTAGCAGCTACTCCTAAACCAGTGAGTAAAGCACAAGTTAAACTGCAGCCCCTGTGTTGTCTGAATTCTTCCTACACGTCTGCACCAATATACTACAACCATCTTCATCCTCCCCTGGGGCTTAGCTCTACTTTTGAAGAGCCACCCCCCCTAAGCTGCCCAATACCACCAGCCCCAGCAGTGTGATACTTTGCAGCGGCGGCTTCTCCCATACAGCCGCATATCACAAGTGGTGTCACGAAAAACCTTTTACTTTCATTTTTCCCCTGTACAAAACACCTTTTAAGCGACCCTCAGGGTCACGGAACTGGGCCACAGCCACCCAGTGAACTGTCCCAGTAATATACAGCCCACGACCGAGTACCCCAAAGCCCTGGGGTGCGTCAAAATGAGTTGATAAATCTCTTTTAGGTATTGTAGTGAAGCCAGTGTGGTAAGGGTTAAATCCTAACTATGCTGTTTTGTAGCATAGTGGGGAAGGTAAGGGTTAAATCCTAGTAATGCATATATTGATTGCAAATGCATCTGTAAAGTTTTGTATATAACAAGGCATGTGTTCACCTGGGGGTGTGCTCCGGGAAAAGGAGCTCGCTCTCTGAGAAGGGGGCAGGGTGTGCTCAATCTCCCAAGGCAAATACCAAACTACTCGTCAAGTAACTAACGATATCATGAATACCTTAATATTAGGGCCGAATATATTTGCTCATCACTAGGTACATTATATTGTCTTTTTTCAACTTTACTATCCAGCAAAGGCAATAAAAAGACAAGATCCAAGGCATGCAACCCTTTAGATGCCCGATGTACATCAGTGGTAGCTAGCACGACTGCCTTGTAGTACAAGGTTCACAGTGTTAAAGCTTTCCAAACTCCAGGGAGTCTGCATTTCCAGCGTGAGTCTTCTTTTAAACTTCAAAAACAGACTTAAGGTAATTGGCTTTCTATTGAATTGGCCTTTACATAAGAGCGCTTGCAACTATAAAATTAGATTGGGAGTATATCCTCAGAAATTGGATTGATTTTAAAATTTCAGCAGAAACGTTTTACAGCAAAACAACTGTATAATTAAAAATGCTATAATACTGTTTATGACGAAAGTTCTTTTAGACTTTTACCTTCCCATTTACAAATTTTTATTCCGGTTTATGCTTGTTGAATAGGAAGCAGCTAGAGAGAGATCATACATGGATTAACAAACAATTTATTTGTCTGTAGGGAAGTTTGAACCCTAACGGTAACGTTTGGAGTTCTTACCGGACATTGGGTGTCTGGGTCTTGAACGCGAAGACAGACTTTTAAAAAAATTCAGTGCCCGAGTTCAGAGTTTGTGTACTGTTCGTATGCTAATAAAGATTGTTGAAAGGCTAACGCCACTTCCAGTGGCTGCCATGTAATACATGTGTAGGGGTGACACAGGGCAGTTGTCGTGGGTGGGGATGAATCCCGGCTGCTTGGCAGCCCTGCAATGTCAGTCCGTGCCCCGGCCACCTACACGGTGAAAGGGAACTTTGCAGGGACTTGTGATTCAGGGTACTCACTTTTAGGCTGGAGGCCAGGGCTTTAGCATTCTTCCGGACCGCTTCCAGGCTGCCGGCTGCAGCAGGTCCCAGTACCTTAAAACACCACACAAGGACACCGTTCTCTTTAACCACCAATGCTTCTTTACTGATCAAGATCTTAAACAGTCTCTCCTCTTGCCTGCGACGGGTATCTTCTTTCTCAGTTACAAGGGACATACATGTTGTTCTCCTTAACACTTTAACCACATGCTCCAGTCCCCCAGTGGGATTGCCATTAGCAAACAGAGTTGCACTTAATTTGCAGGCCAGCCACTTCCCTGGTACTTGGGCTTCCTGTAGAGTTCCTAAGCCCCTAATCCCCTCGCTCATCATCATACTGTTGGACATGTTAAAATAGTCCCTTGTGTCTCTTGTCGTTCCATCCTCAGGGATTTTTAGATGGAAGCTATGACTGGCCTTTTGGGGGCGGCACTCCTCTGTCTGGATTTGTCAGGACCTACTCCTGTCATTGGAGCCCACTGACCTTCCACTGATTGAGGGGGTTTGCTGGGTATCTGCCAGGGGGTGGCCCCCCATCTAGGCCGCCCGGAGTTCACCCACACACTGGGACATGGTTTAAACAGCCCTCTCCACACTAGGGCCCCACATGTCCGGCACAGAGATTGGACCCAGAGTGTCAGTCTAATTAGAATTATGGGGGTCTGTTTTGGTTTCTCTCCCACAGGGACTCTCCTCCTCCTTCCTGGCTTCCAACCCTTTTTACTCCCTAAACTCCTCCTGCCATTAACTCTGCCCAGCTTGAAAGTACCAAGGAAGCAACTTACCCAATATGGCCACCTAGTGGCCACACACACATTACACCATTAAATTATGTCAACATTATATAACACATACCACATCTTACACATGATGGATTTGCAAGTCTGGGGTGGGCCGAGTCCTACACCCCCTTACACATGGATGGGTCAGGTTAGCTAGTGTGTATATGGACAGTCAGAAGGCACCTGGAAAGGGGTTGTGTGCATGAGAAAACCTTTAAAAACATGAAACTTTAAATTTGTGTTTAATTTTAGCATAAAATATCTAAAAGATTGCTGTAAAGAAGGTGAAGCACATAATCCTTTGAGTGCATATCAAACTATATTTTTACTTACTTAATTGTTCATCAGTGTTTAATAAGCAAAATGTATACAAACACTTTCTGCAAATTCTAAAATGTAATTCCTACAATATTTGCATCTTCTGCTTCCATTATATGTATCATCATTTATTGCAGGAGTGCTACCTCCAATTAACATCTGTTCTTCCATTTTATGCTTTTTGAAAATATTCCTTCTGCTACCTATGACATCGGTTTGTCATTTACTCCGTGGTGCGTAGTGGAAGTATTTTGTGTTAAGTGCTTTGAAAGGTTCTGAAAGAAAACATTGTAATTGCTCTTGTCTTAAAACATAGTGCTGCCTTCTGCCAACAGTCTTACAACCTCCTCTGCAAAGTCTGCTCTAACATTCTCCGAAATGCCATTTTTCTGCACAATGCTGGCATATTGTGATAATTTGGTGTCCACACAGAAGATAAAACTGCATATGCTCTGTATCACAAGGTTACATTGCTCTAGTATTTCAAAGCAGTGCATAGAGCGTGAACCAAAAATCCCATTCATCACACTACTTGTCTTTTCATTGCGAAAAAGTACTCAAGGAACAAACGTACTTGACAATTAAATCCCAATCACACTGGGTTATCTACAACCTTTAAAATAAACTATTCTGAGAATTCCACTCCTAGAAACACAGAAAAAAAGACAAATCTGAGTCAATTCGATGAGCCAAAAAAATGAAAAAAAAATAGCTGAAAAGAGGGATTGCTCCATCAGTCCATGTTGTATTAAAATAGAGAATGTATTTGTTATAAACGGATTTTCCATTAAATATCTAATAAAAATATATGTAATTAAAAGTATAAAAAGATGTATAAACATCTATTATTATTAACTCAGCAAAAGCAGTACAAAGTTAGTAACAGTTGTAAGATGGTCACTAGTGAAATCCTGGAGGGGAGATATGTTTCACTGAGGATGTTAGTGTCACGAACCACCGGGGGGGTCACTCAGAAATCCCCCGCGCTGGCTACCAGTACGTCACAATCGGGGGGTAACAAGTGGGGGTCACCCCTCCTTTATACCTCCCGACCGACAGACAGAGCACGTGACGCGCTCTCTAGCGCCCCTCTTATAGTCAGGCCAATTATGAAATTGCCCGACAATAAGCAAGGAGGCCGCTATACTACTTATGCCGATTATTGAAGGGTCCCCGGTGAGAGTAGGGTATATATTCCCCCGACCTCCGCGGGCGGAATATATAAAACCTCCCCGAATCTCACTGGCCTCCCCACAATAATCCTTGGCACAACTCGCTGCCACCAACCGCTTCACGGTAACTATTAGCCGAACACACAGACGTGGGATTCAAGATCGAGATAACAGAACAGCCCAAGATTAATTATATAATTTAATCAGCCTAAAGCACACTAGAAACTACAATATATACAATAGGGAATCTACAGAATATACATAGGTCAGAGTACAGTTACAGATAAAGCATGGTTTACAAGCAGGCATACACAGTTCCAGCAGTTACCTTGTGCGTCTGGCCACAGGGGGGCGCTGTAGACCAGGTTTCTAGGATCCTTCCCACAGATGTTTCCTACACGTGACCCCCAGCGAAAGAACCCTGGAAAATGGCCGAAGTAGGGTTATCAACCTGGGCAAATCCAGGTCCCCTCCTACCTTAGTGACCTCAGAGGGAGCACTGCTCCACCCCTGGCTGGAGTTATGGACAATATCCACAACATGGAATATGGGCCATAACTTTGCCTGGGAGCGTCGTAGGCGGACGCCAACGCTCTCATTGTGACAGTTATGAATTTAGCTACAGAACGAGAGGACTCATGACTTGTCTACTAGTTCCCCATTGGCTGATATCACGCCTGGGGTACTTCCCAATGTCCTACTCCCATAAAAAAGGTGTGCCAGCATCGTCCGCATGCAGAGACACCATTTTTATGGTTGCCATATTTATCGGAAATATGGCTTGCGAGATATGAACCATATTTTACTGGAGTCGTTCTGTCTGGATACTTCCAAGCTTGCTAATTAGATAGCAGCCCCTACCACAGGGTCACGGCAGGGAGTCATCCTGTGTCCATTGTTCCCACATTATCTAATCTCCATATCACAGGAGATGGCCGTTGGAGGTGTAAGTGGAACACAGACCAGTTCCTTTGACACCTATCTGCTAAACAAACCGTTTATCCCTGTGGTAAATTTTCTGATTGAAGGAGTTGTGTGAAGGAAAGGGGGGGTGACACCAGGAGAGGGCTTCCTGACATAACTTGAATATCATGATTTATCGTCATATCTCTGGATTTACCTCACACCTCCCCCCTTTTGAGGGCGCTAGGGGGCAGCACACTCCGGTGTTCCCCCGTGCGCCCGTCCGCGACCTCTCCTTGTCGGGACAGCCCGTCTGCGTTACCGTGGTCACGGCCCCTTTTGTGTCGAATGGTGAAGTTGTATTGCTGGAGCGCCAGGCTCCATCGCAACAATCGCCCATTCGTCCCAGAGACGGTGTGCAACCAGCTGAGGGGATTGTGGTCCGTCTCCACGATGAAGTGGCGCCCGTATAGATAGGGTTGCAGACGCTGCAGGGCCCACACTATGGCCAGGCACTCCTTTTCCATCGTGGAATAGGCCACTTCCCTTGGTAACAGCTTCCTGCTCAGGTACAAGACTGGGTGCTCTTGGCTCGCAGAGTCCACCTGGCTGAGCACCGCACCGAGGCCGAAGTCACTGGCGTCGGTCTGTACTACAAACGGCCGCGTGAAGTCGGCTGCCTGTAGCACGGGCGGGCTGGACAGGGCGTCCTTTAGGGCCCGGAAGGCTGTCTCGCAGTCCATTGTCCAATCGACTGCAGAGGGCAGCTTCTTCTTGGTGAGGTCCGTCAAGGGCTTTGCCAGGCTACTATAGCATGGAACAAACCTCCTATAGTACCCAGCGGTCCCCAAGAAGGACATCACCTGCTTCTTGGTCCTGGGGGTGGGCCAGGACGCGATGGCCTCCACTTTCTCAGGCTCGGGCTTCAGTGTTCTCCCGCCTACCCGGTGACCGAGGTACTGGACCTCGCTCATGGCCAGCTGACACTTTCCCGGCTTGATGGTCAAACCTGCCTGGTGGATCCGCCTGAGCACCTGTGCTAGATGCTCTAGGTGATCTTCCCAGGTGGGACTGAAGACGGCAATGTCATCCAGGTACGCGGCCGCGTACCCTTCAAGTCCCTTGAGCAGGGTGTTGACCATCCGCTGGAAAGTGGCAGGGGCATTCCTCATCCCGAATGGCATCACCGTGGACTCGTACAGTCCAAATGGGGTAATAAAGGCAGAGCGTTCCCTGGCCTTGCGAGTCAGGGGGATCTGCCAATATCCCCGGCTCAGATCCATGATGGTCAGGTACTGAGCCCCGGCCAACTGATCGAGCAGGTCATCGATGCGTGGCATTGGGTACGCATCGGCGACTGTGACAGCATTGAGCCCCCTGTAGTCCACGCAGAACCGAGTGGTTCGGTCCTTCTTAGGGACGAGGACTACAGGCGAGGCCCAAGCGCTGTTGGATGCCTGGATCACCCCCAGCTTCAGCATCTCGTCAATCTCCTGGCGCATGTGTTGCTGCACCTCCAGGGAAACCCGATATGCTGAACGCCGGATCGGGGGATGATCCCCAGTGTCCACATGATGGACAGCCAAGTCAGTCCTTCCGGGCTGGTTGGTAAACAACCCCCGGAAGGGGTGTAGGGTGGCCCACAGCTGGGACCGTTGGTCCTCCAAGAGCTGGTGGCCAACCTCCACATCCTCAATGGATCCGCCTGCCCTAACCTGGGCTAGCATATCCAAGAGGGTTTCCGCTTCTCCCTCCTCGGGCAGGTTGCACACAGGGAGTGCACATGCCTCCCGCTCATGATGTGCCTTCATCATGTTCACATGGAAGGGCTTCCGCCTTCCACGGGCAGGGTCCAGGGTGACCAGGTACGTTACAGGGTTGAGCTGCTGGTACACGAGGTATGGGCCTTCCCAGGCTGCCTGAAGCTTGTCCTGTGGTACGGGGACCAGTACCCACACCTTTTGACCCACTTGGTAGGTCCTCTCACAAGCGTTCTGGTCGTACCAACGCTTCTGGTCGGCCTGGGCTTGAGCCATATTGTCGTGTACCAGTTGCGTCAAGGCCTGCATTTTGTCCCGGAAGCGCATGACATACTCGATAACCGACACTCCAGGGGTGGCTAAATCCCCTTCCCAAGCCTCTTTCACCAGAG
The DNA here is from genome assembly GCF_048569485.1 of Anomaloglossus baeobatrachus. Taxonomy (NCBI): domain Eukaryota; kingdom Metazoa; phylum Chordata; class Amphibia; order Anura; family Aromobatidae; genus Anomaloglossus; species Anomaloglossus baeobatrachus. Next base: position 52,554,756 of record NC_134361.1, on the reverse strand, counting down.
CCAGGGGGCCCCGCACACGTCGCCCGTACAGGAGCTCAAACGGTGAGAATCCTGTTGAGGCCTGTGGAACCTCCCGGTAAGCAAATAACAGGTGTGGGAGATACCGCTCCCAGTCACGCCCGTGGGAGTCGACCAACATCTTAAGCATCTGCTTTAAGGTGCCATTGAACCGCTCGCACAGGCCATTAGTCTGTGGATGGTACGGGCTGGCCACCAGATGTCGCACCTGGACTTGCTTACAGAGGGCCTCCATCAGCTGGGACATGAATTGGGTCCCCCGGTCAGTGAGCATTTCCTGGGGAAAACCCACTCGGGAGAAAATCTCCAGCAAGGCGGTGGCCACCTTGTCAGCCCGAATGGATGACAAGGCCACTGCTTCTGGGTACCGGGTGGCATAGTCCACTACCGTTAGTATGAAGCGTTTCCCGGAGCTGCTGGGGATGGCCAGCAGGCCGACCAGATCCACAGCCACCCTCCTGAAAGGCTCATCGATGATTGGCAGAGATACCAGTGGGGCTTTGGGGTGTGGCCCCGCCTTCCCCACTCTCTGACAGGTTTCACACGAACGGCAGTAGGCAACCACATCGGCCCCCATTTTTGGCCAGTAGAAATGCTGGTTTAACCTGGCCTTGGTCTTAGCGATCCCTAGGTGTCCGGCCATCGGAATCTCATGTGCGATCCGCAACAACTCCGTCCGGAACGGATAGGGTACCACCAACTGTCGGTCCCTGGGCCACGCCTCCGGTGAACCCTGCTGGACCGTGACCCGGTACAGCCGTCCTTGGTCCCAGACCACTCGCTCCGGGTCCGAGTCCGAGGGAGGCTGTGCCGCCTGCTCCTTTAGAGCTTTCAGGCTGTCGTCAGCTTCTAACGCTGCCTGAAACCCCTGACTAGATGTGGCCAGAATGGACGAGACTGTCACATCTTCGGTCAGTACCCCGGGACCTGTGTCCTGGCCTCCACCTGACTCGGCTGCCACTTGGTCAGAAGGGGAAGAGCTATCGGACCTCCGGGAGGCCCCTTGGCTTCCAGCACTCCCACTGCGGGTGACAGCGGCCACAGCCGCTGCGACCGTGGGTCGTGCCTGCTCCTCCTCCGTTCCTGACCAAGTCGCCGGTTCAGGCAGACCTACCTGGCTTCCTGACACCCCGGTTGTGGGGGAACCCTGCACCGAGATCTTACCTGGGAGCACTTCCGCTCCGGGACCGGCCCCAATCTCACCTGCCTGTTCCCCCCCTGCAGCAACAGAACCCCGCTGTGAAATCTCTGGGGACCCCACATTTGCTGTGGTAGCCCCCACCCCACACACTGGTCCTCCCCCTGCAGCACCCTGCTCTCTGCTTATCCCTGCAGAGGGCAACAGATCCCAGCTCACAGGCTGATTACTTGTAGAGGCATTGTCACACCTTTCTCTGACCCCCTCCCCTCCTGTCACAGCTGCAGCTGTGTGTGTGTCTATGCAAGCAGAAAAATCAGAGTTCACTCCCTCCTCCCTTACATCATTCATGGAGAACACATTAACATTGTCCGGAGGCATGTCAGTACTGGCTGAAGGTTCAGCCTTTGGGGGGGGCCCAAACTGGGAGGTTATCTGCCCCAAATCTGTCCCAAGTAGCACGTTTGCGGGGATCCGATCAGTTACCCCCACCTCCCTCACCCCTCGCCCTGCGCCCCAGTCCACATAAATGCCAGCAACAGGCAGCGCCGGGTCAATGCCTCCAATCCCGGAGACAGCGAGGGTTTTTCCAGGTATCAAGTCTTGGGGGGACACCATCTCAGGCCGCACCAGAGTCACCTCCGAGGCGCTGTCTCGCAGTCCTATGGTCACAGACCGGCCGACGGTGACAGGTTGGAAGCTGTCCAGGGACCTACCACCACCCCCACCCACACAATACACCTTGGGCGGCCCTTGGGACGGGGACGGAGCTGGGGCCTTGGGACGCTGAGGGCACATGGCCTTGAAGTGTCCAGGTAGGTTGCACTGGTGGCACCGTCTTGGCTCTGCCACGGGCCTGGAGAGGGGAGTTGAGGGGGACACCCCCTGCAGTCTAGGGGCAGGTGGGGCAGTCGCAGAATTCATCTTACCCCCTCTCCAGGTGCTGCTGGTGGCTGCTCTCCTGGCCTCAGGAGCCCGATTGTTGGTGTAGTCATCGGCCAGGGCAGCTGTAGCCGTGGACCCCTTTGGCTTCTGGTCTCGGATGAAGTGGCGGAGATCCTCAGGGCAGTTCCACAAGAGTTGCTCTGTGATGACCAAGTCCAGGATCTCCGGTCCGGTGGAAAGCTGCAGGCCTTGGGTCCAGTGGTCGGCAGCTCGGGCAAGTGCCCGCCGGGGTCAGCCCAGGAGTCCTTTGGTCCCTTCTGCAGGGTCCGGAACTTCTTGCGGTAGGACTCCGGAGTGAGGTTGTACTGTTGGATCAGGGCCCGCTTGATTGTGTCGTAGCCCTGATCTGCCTCAGTAGGCAAGTCCCCAAGGATTTCCAGGGCCTTACCCCTTAAACGGGGGGTCAGGTATTTGGCCCACTGGTCCTTGTCCAGATGGTGCTGCAGGCAAGTCCGTTCAAAAGCAGTCAGGAAAGAGTCCAAGTCTCCATCCTTCTCCAGCACTGGGAAGTCCTCAACACGGACCTTTGGAAGTTTGGTGTCTTGAAGGTCACGGGTGGCTGATGAGGGCCGGAGCTGAGCTAGCTGCAGTTGGTGGTCACGGTCTGCCTGTTGCTGTCGCTCCGCAGCCTCACGCTCTGCCTTTTGCTGTCGCTCCGCAGCTTCACGCTCTGCCTGGCGCTCCGCAGCCTCACGCTCTGCCCTTTGCTGTCGCTCTGCAGCTTCACGCTCTGCTTGTCGCTCTCGCTCCGCTGCCTCCTGCGCTGCCAGACGCCCATGCTCTGCCATGAGTATCTCGTAGGTACCCCGGTTTCCAGCTATAAGACTGGCCATAGCAGCTGGAAGGAGGGCCTCCGAACCTCTCAGGCCGGAGGGATTTGCAAGTGGTGATCTGCGGCACGCTGCAGAGCCAGGTGATTCACTGTTCATTTCAGAGCGGAGGACTGGCATCTGGCTCGTTGAGGACCCTTGGGCGAGCTCCTCCTCATCTTGTCCAGCAGTGCCAGGTTGTGCGATGTCCTCTGCAGAGCTGTTCTCTGGCGTCGGGCTCTTGGAGGGCTCGTGGACAACCTCCTCATCGTCTCTGGCTTGCGCATCGGCCATTCCTTTGGCTTTGCTCCTGGTGCTCTCAGCCATTGTTGCAGACTTTTGGTCACTGACACAGAACTGCCACCTGATGCACCCACACACCTTACAGTATCTGCACTCTGACACTCTAGTGTTGAGCTGGTCTGAAGACCCCAGTAGCCACAGCTGCTGCAGGCAGTCTTTAGTGTCTGGGAGTATGGGTCTCACACTCACACACACTATTATCTCGATCCCACCGCTATGCCACCAATATGTCACGAACCACCGGGGGGGTCACTCAGAAATCCCCCGCGCTGGCTACCAGTACGTCACAATCGGGGGGTAACAAGTGGGGGTCACCCCTCCTTTATACCTCCCGACCGACAGACAGAGCACGTGACGCGCTCTCTAGCGCCCCTCTTATAGTCAGGCCAATTATGGAATTGCCCGACAATAAGCAAGGAGGCCGCTATACTACTTATGCCGATTATTGAAGGGTCCCCGGTGAGAGTAGGGTATATATTCCCCCGACCTCCGCGGGCGGAATATATAAAACCTCCCCGAATCTCACTGGCCTCCCCACAATAATCCTTGGCACAACTCGCTGCCACCAACCGCTTCACGGTAACTATTAGCCGAACACACAGACGTGGGATTCAAGATCGAGATAACAGAACAGCCCAAGATTAATTATATAATTTAATCAGCCTAAAGCACACTAGAAACTACAATATATACAATAGGGAATCTACAGAATATACATAGGTCAGAGTACAGTTACAGATAAAGCATGGTTTACAAGCAGGCATACACAGTTCCAGCAGTTACCTTGTGCGTCTGGCCACAGGGGGGCGCTGTAGACCAGGTTTCTAGGATCCTTCCCACAGATGTTTCCTACACGTGACCCCCAGCGAAAGAACCCTGGAAAATGGCCGAAGTAGGGTTATCAACCTGGGCAAATCCAGGTCCCCTCCTACCTTAGTGACCTCAGAGGGAGCACTGCTCCACCCCTGGCTGGAGTTATGGACAATATCCACAACATGGAATATGGGCCATAACTTTGCCTGGGAGCGTCGTAGGCGGACGCCAACGCTCTCATTGTGACAGTTATGAATTTAGCTACAGAACGAGAGGACTCATGACTTGTCTACTAGTTCCCCATTGGCTGATATCACGCCTGGGGTACTTCCCAATGTCCTACTCCCATAAAAAAGGTGTGCCAGCATCGTCCGCATGCAGAGACACCATTTTTATGGTTGCCATATTTATCGGAAATATGGCTTGCGAGATATGAACCATATTTTACTGGAGTCGTTCTGTCTGGATACTTCCAAGCTTGCTAATTAGATAGCAGCCCCTACCACAGGGTCACGGCAGGGAGTCATCCTGTGTCCATTGTTCCCACATCATCTAATCTCCATATCACAGGAGATGGCCGTTGGAGGTGTAAGTGGAACACAGACCAGTTCCTTTGACACCTATCTGCTAAACAAACCGTTTATCCCTGTGGTAAATTTTCTGATTGAAGGAGTTGTGTGAAGGAAAGGGGGGGTGACACCAGGAGAGGGCTTCCTGACATAACTTGAATATCATGATTTATCGTCATATCTCCGGATTTACCTCACAGTTAGCCTCAGTGATATGAGCCTGAAAATATGGCTCCAACACATTAAATATTGGGAGGGTTAATTGGCCACGATAAGGGCTGGGTTTGTGAACAGCTAAAGAATGAAAAATTAGTGAAATCCAGGAGGGGAGATATGTTTCACTGAGGATGTTAGCCTCAGTGATGTGAGCCTGAAAATATGCTCCAACATGTTAAATATTGAGAGGATTAATCGGCCATGATAAGGGCCGGGTTTGTGAACATCTAAAGAGTTGGGTGGAATAGCTCTTCACATATCTCCACCCTAGGGTGTGATCCAGGATGGAAAAATTAGGGTCTCTGGATTCGCTCAGGGTCTGTTTAGGAGGTGAGCAGACCTTCAGAGCGGTGTTCATAGTGAAGGAACTGAATCTTTTCCTGAGCGGGCGAACGCCACATTGTATGGACTGTTAAGAGGTGTCTGTTTTATTTATGCAGGACAGACTGTGTTGGTCAGTTTTAATTTTGGGAGGATTTATGAAGTCCTAATAAACTACTGGAAGATTGAAATGAAAACCATTCCTGTGTCTACCTTGCTAAGCAACCAAGTGAGCTGATCAACCACAGTCAATACATTTAATGCCACAACAGCTGTCAAAGACATTAACAACTCCACCTCCGCATTGGAAAAAGGAAGGAGATAAGAGTTACGGGGGCTTTACACGCTACGATATCGTTAATGTTTTATCGTCGGGGTCACGTTGTTAGTGACGCACATCCGGCGTCATTATCGATATCACAGCGTGTGACACTTACCAGCGACCTTAAGCGACCTCAAAAATGGTGAAAATCGTTCACCAAGGAGCGGTCGTTCCAAAACCAAAAATCGGTAATGGTTGATTATCGATATGGTTCTTCGCTCCTGCGGCAGCACACATCGCTGTGTGTGACACCGCAGGAGCGAGGAACGTCTCCTTACCTGCCGCCGGCCGCAATGCGGAAAGAAGGAGGTGGGCGGGATGTCACGTCCCGCTCATCTCCCCCCCTCCGTTTTGATTGGCTGGCCGCTTAGTGATGTCGCGGTGACGTCGCTGTGATGCCGAATGTCCCTCCCTATTGAAGGAGGGATTGTTCGGCAGTCACAGCGACGCCGCCGACCAGGTAAGTGCGTGTGACGCTGCTGTAGCGACAATGTTCGCTGCGGCAGCGATCACACGATATCGCACACACGACGGGGGCGGGTGCTTACACGCTCGATATCGCTAGCAATTGCTAGCGATGTCATAGCGTGTAAAGCCCGCTTTACTGTATATACATTTTTATTCTGTTATGTCAAATTTTAGGAGCTAAATTTATGTTAAAATCATAAATATATTTTACATCTTAATGCAGTTTTTTCTGAGGACTGCATCTCAATGAAGTAACGTTATTAAAAAAAAAAAATGTAGAAAAAAAAGTATCAGAAAAAAAGCCATATAAACAGTCAAGTGGATTTTCCATTGAAATTATTAACCCTAGAACGCATACCTGGGGCCTCACAGGCCTGCTAGGTCATTTGTTTTCTATGTTAGATTGAATTGCTTGCGCGTTCTAGGGTTAAAAAGAAAATTTAAAGAGTATTTGATGTGCTGTGTGTAATTTTTTGGAGTTGTGGTTTCACGTGGTGTGTAAGTCCTCCAGTTGTGCATTAATACTCTTTTTGCTTTACTCCCCTATTCATGTCCCCCCTTTATCTTTATGTGCAGTGTGTGTGAGTTTTCATTTACCCTTGTTTGTGCCTATTTGAGGGATTTTGGTTATTAGTTTTTTTTCAGCTCCTAGGGTGGGAGAGAGTAGTATATCAGAGCTCGGACAGGAGACAGAGTCACGCAGGTGGCTCGAACCTGGCTACCATTGAGCCTACCTTTGAGATAAGGGACAGCACAGGGGCCCCAGCCTTAGGATCAGTCTAAGAGCCCCTGTTCCATCTGTACATACCCCGTGACAACCTCCTCATCTAGACCGGTGTGAAAAACGGCGGTATTCTTGAATCAGGACCACTGTGTGAACATTTCCTCATTTATAAATGCTGTTTAAAATTGACACTGCCTTTACTGCCCACAGCACCAAAGTGCAATTTTAATTTTTTTGAATAGCACTGGTAAAATGAAAGCTTCATTGTGATTAGTTATGGAAGACAAAGCTATTTTTGCTTTTAGCCAGTTTTCATTAATCGTATAAAGTATAGGTTTATATAAAATATGTAGCCTTGAAAAGTGTTCTTAAAAATATTTCAGTTTATACATCGTGCAAAATCCTTGCCGTTGCTGACAGGCTTGAATGAATTGGCCAATTTATGCCCCAAGTACCTTCATTTTTAAAAGTATATTTAGCATAGCAGTAATGCAATTTAAATTTCATATGTTCACTGTTCGCAAATATCTTGACGTTTACAGAGGCTTCTGTATCCTTTCATTTGTAAATTATGTAGTCACAGCAGCTCACACCTGTTCACACTTGCTTTCTTCTGTTTGAAGGTGCTGATCAGTTTTTAGCTTTTGTAATACCCATTGAAAGTCTGTGACCATCTCTTTTTCTACAATCATATCAAAAAGACTAACCCGCACATTTAACAGATGTGAACAGGTCCTAGCCAAAAACACAATATAACTACAAAACATATACAGCTGCACTCTAAAATGCTAACACTGAATAAGGGTATTGCATTACTGCTATATGAATATTTGAAGAAGAAAAAAGAAAAGATATATTGCTTATATATTGGCCAATGCATGTGAGCCCGATAACCGCGACAAAGTGATCTCATTATATCGGGAACCTAACTAGAAATGCCTCTATCTGGGTTAAAATCCTACATGTCTGGGCAGCTAGGATCCATCTATAAAGGAGGATGGACACAGTCTGGTTATAGGGCAAAGTGCTCAGCCAGAAAGAAATGCACTACACATATATCAAAAAGACTGTCCCGCACATCCAACAGGTGTGAACAAGTGCTAGCTGAAAACATTACGTAACTAGAAAACACATACAGCTGCACTCTTAAAAATGCTAACATTGAATAGGGGGACTCTGGTACTCATTGCATAAGCTATCTCTTTTTTCATATTTTCCTATAGCAGTAATGCAATGCCAGAATTCCCCTATTCAAAGTTAGCATTTTAGAGTGCAGCTGTATGTATTTTTGCATCTCCTTTTCTGACTGAGCACTCCTCCCATCAGCCCAAGGCTAATCAGCCAGTAAGGCCTGATATTAGATTAGGGTCCCATCAAGGCATGACACCTTGCTGTGGCTGATGGGCTCTCATGAATTGGCCAATTTATGCCTTAAAGTACCTACATTTTTATAAATATATTTTATATAGCAGTAACGCAATTCAGATTTCATATACTCACTGTTCACATATAGATCTTGAGGCTTACAGGGTGCTGGTGTTTCCATTCATTTGTATATTATGTTATCATAACAGCTTGCACCTGTTCACACTTGGGTTAATCTGTTTAGAGGTGTTGGTCAGTTTTCTACTTTTTGCTTCCCATCTAGGTGGCATCATATGAGGCACATTTTTGTAACCATGGAAACTATTTTGCTTTGAATATCTTCAACACCTAAGTTTTATTTTACAAGTTTTCATTACCTTTTTGACAATGTTGCTTTGTATGTTTTACAATCTGCTTCCAGCATAAACGTCTGTCTGATCTAAACCAGAGAGACTGTACAATGTTAGCTGCGGCAGACACGAGGATCTTCTAGGGAGCTTAATGCTTTGTTTTTTTATACTGCGCAATGCACTGAAATCCCTTTGAGAGACATGAAAATAGTTTGTCCAGCGCAAGCGGCGTTGCTTACCTGAGCCATCTCTACACAAGAACAGACAATGCATAACCTGGGCAAATATATAAAGCTAAACGATCCGCTGACCATCAGTAATTCCGAAATACTAAGAAATGTTCGTTAGTGCTAAAATACTATAAAACTGAAAATCGAAAATGGCCAGATTTGCCAAAATTTTCCCCAAAAATTTGATTTTCATTAAATATATTTGCTCCCAAATCACAATACTGAAAAGCCACTTAATGTTGAGAGACCAAATTATTAACACAGAGGAGTTTAGTACTGTCCTACTTGGGTTGTTATTAATCCTTTTATACCATGGCCATGTTCCATTTTTGCACTTTGTTTTTTCCTCCTCATAGGATTAAGGAATTTGTTTGAAATGCGTCAGGTGATACCGCCATTTTGTTTACTATGTTTTAAGGTATTGAAATAAACAAAAGCTTCGTCATCCGTGTTGGATGCAGTACATCCTTTTTCAACTCCTAAGACCCCCCAAGCACTGAATGATCAGTAGTATAAATGTGAATACCACTCGCTTCTATAGGTCTATGGGAGTTGTCACGGGGTCCTTCTCCGATATCACACAATCAACAAAGAGAGAGGTGATTGAACAATCCAAAGAATATTTATTCCATGCAATGCAGAATGTCCATTAAATAATCCACCACACAGAGGGTAAAATAATCCAGTAATGGGTTAAATGTCCCAGAGATAAGTCACAATCCTTCAGCAGTCCTCTTCCAGGGAAATCAGAGTTTCTCAACGGCTCCCTGGGGTGCAGCCTGTAGCTGCAGCTTCTCCCCCAGAGGATCAATCTTGCTCCTTCTCTATTCTCTTTCTCAGACAGACTGAATAATCTCCCAGGTAAGCAGCGAGTTTGGTGGATCCCAGGCCTCCCTCCCCCAGACTTAGGTTAATCAACCCCTGCCGGGCTTTTGTCCCTAACTTAACAGGACACTGTACACAGAATGGACAGAGCACCACACCTAAAATACGAACCTACACAAAATTATACACAGCCCCCTAAATTCCACCATCACAGTAGTAGTGCACATGTGTGATTATGGCTCCCATAGACAATGAATAAGGTGGGTGCTCATGTAATACATGGATAGAACTGGTCAGTTAGATCAGACTCCTCTCCATTCTGGCTGATAATAATGGGGTATGACATTCATATAGCCTACAGGATGGGATATGACTTCATTATGTAAATCCCCACAGTGGGATTTATATGTGATTAATCGTATAATTATTCTTCATTGTAATGTCTATTTTACACTCAGTTGAGTCCATAGTAAGTTTTTGCAGTAAGTCATATTTACTTTGGAAATTAATATTTATGTTCATTCATAATCTACCTTGCCACGTGTCACGTAATCCAGAGATGATATATTATTGCTGTAAAAATGCACAGCGGAATATTAATTTAGCTCATATTTACTTATGAAACATAACTTAAAACATATTTTCCACATTATATCTTTTTAGAAAGAATGAAAAATGGTAGAAGCTGTCATACCGTAAAGAACAATGAAAAACGCTAATCCGGTAATAGGATTCCACAACGTATGCACCTATCTGTTGATGGATGACTTAGTCACAGCCATATAATTTAAAGGGATTATCCATGTTTAAATACTTTTGTTGGAATATTTACGGGATATGCTATTAATATCTGACAGATTAGGCTTCCACCTCTAAGAAGATTAAAAGGTTTTTTTAAGAACAAATCAGCATCAAGGATACAATTTTTTGTTTGCTTTATTACAAATTAGGCAAAATCCAATGTGCTACACACATAAAAATAATGATCACAGCTGTGCTGACATGTTTCCAGTGTGATCAATGTTTTTATTTGTTTAGGCAAAGTTTTTAAAAAACGTTTGATCTTACCAAAGCCAGAGGTTAAAACCATGCAGAGGATTCTGAAACTGGATGGATAAGTCACTTTCTAGTTTTTCTCATATTCCCAACCTCTTGTCGTGAGAGTGTCCCGCTCTTAGGTCAGAGTCACACTTGCGAGTGACTCGGCGAGTCTCGCATCGGCATCACCCGACACAGCCGCACACTCTCCGGACAGGGGCGTTTCAGCTGCATAGAAATACATGCAGCCAACCCTTGAGAAAGACCTCCAATAGGTTGAAACGTTGGATAATTTCTGTGTTGCCGAATTGGAATAAAATTAAAAACTTCACTTTTTGCAGTAATTCTGTATCAGTCATGTTTTATTTTGGTGCTGTTGTTTTTCTGTCTACTAATAGAGGACATAGTCCTTTACTCAAGCACAAACCCTATACAACTATACCTGACAATGATCTGGTCTCCTAGCATGATTGACAGTTCCTCAGTATTTTTTCTCTGTTGATTTCAAGCTGCTGTTGTCAGTCAGGCTGTGTGTGTTGATACTGAATACACTGGACTTTAAAAAATGTTTATAAATATTATACAACTATTGTAACATGGGTTTTCACAGTAAGGCTATGTTCACACACTGCGTTTTTTACCTGCGTTTTTGGTCCATTTTTGCTGCAGAAATTTCTTGAGAAATTCTTGTAACCTTTCTGCAGACATTCCCCAGCAAAACCTATGGGAAAATAATTAGCTGTGCACACACTGCGTTTTTTTCTTAAGAAAATTCTTTCAGTAGATTTTCTTAAGAAAAAGAATGAGCATGTCACTTCTTTTCTGCAGCTAACTGCGTTAGTTACCATAGATAATGGCACAAAAACGCAGGGAGCAACCAGCGGTAAAAACGCACCAAAAACGCACCAAATCGCGGTAAAAACGCAGGTACGCTATTCCTTCACTCTCAAGAAATTTTCTTAAGAAAAATCCTCTCTCTAGTGTGCACATAGCCTAAGTACACCAGTCTCATCAGGTCCTAGAGGTCTATTTAATTAAACATGTAGTTTGTATTGTTAAACCTGTCTACAGTTCTGCTTTAACTAGAGGGGAGCTAATAGATCCTTAATCAGATTTTGGAGATTTATTTACGCCTAATCAGAAAAGGCCATGAAGTCCCATGAAGGAAGAGCTGACTGCAGGATACAACAGGACAAATACAATTTGCCGTTGTCACCTGGATTAGTTATGAGTTGCACATTTAGCAAATATTTTATTCTTCATAAAGTACAAAAAAAATAAATTTGTGGTTTCCATTGAAGATCAACCATTAGCTACATACAGTATGAGAAATATTCATGTGCATCTACTGAATACCAAATGATTCGTAAACAATATGCTATTGGATTGGTTTTATGACCAGTTAAAAGATGCAAACTACATAAATATGTATAAACTAAATTGCATAACAGGTATTCTGAATGTGAATAACTACAATGATAATTACTGAAACCGCTCCGGTTGGAATCACAGTGAAGCATCATCATATTTTGTTGCACTTCGTAACATAGCTCAGTCTACAGTTCCTGCAACAAATCAGAATATTCTGTATCCGACACAAGCTTTTTTATAATAAAATATTTTGAATGATTCATACATAAATTCTAAATTGATTTAGTTTTACTTGTTCTATTAATTATCTTAAAGTACACTTCTATTGTCCTGGTAAATGGGAAGTGATTCATAGAGAAACACAGTAAGTTGCTGTTGTATTGTAAAGCATATCCCCATTCTTCTTCTTGCCATTGGTGACAACCAAAGGCATAGCTAGGTGTTCAACTCAGGGAGGAGGGGTGAAACTTCTGAATGGGTCCCTAACCAGGTAACCATGTTTATCCATCTGTTGCAGTCTGCATCAGTGGCGTAGCAAAGGGGGGGTGGAGAAGGCGGTCCGCCCCGGGCGGCATGTGTCAGGGGGGCGGCATTTTGGCCACTCACCTTCAGTTCTGCTGCCCCCGGGCCGAGTTCCGTGGACCGCAGTCCTCGACAGGAAACTGTGGCTGCCGTCCCTTTAAGGCGTGCAGACCACGGCATCCTCCTGGTTTGAGCTTCATCTGTGGGCGGAGCTACCGCGCGGCCTGCTCAGTCCCACAGATTAAGGAGGCGCAGTGCCAGCCAGCGACCTCCGGCGCTGTGTGGGCCCCCTCTCCTCCGTGACCGAGCGGTAAGTGCTACCCCCTATCCTCCTCGACCTGTATACTCCCTCCCAGCCACACGGTTTATGGGCCCCAGTGAACTGCATGGGCTTCCCCCCCCTGGAGCCGCGTGTGCGGGCCCTGAGGAGCCGCGTGTGCGAGCCCCCAAGAGCCAAGTGTGTGTCTATGTGTGCAACAGAGTTGTGTGAGTCTGTATGTATGCAGCAGCTGTAGAGTTGTTTGTGTCTGTATGTATGTATGCAGTAGAGCTGTGTGTGTCTATATGTATGTATGCAGCAGCTGCAGAGTTGTGTGTGTCTGTATGTATGTATGCAGTAGAGCTGTGTGTATCTGTATGTATGTATGCAGCAGCTGCAGAGTTGTGTGTATCTATGTATGCAGCAGAGTTGTGTATCTGTCTGTCTGTATGTATGCAGCAGAGCTGTGTGTGTCTGTATGTATGCAGCAGAGCTGTGTGTGTCTGTATGTATGCAGCAGAGCTGTGTGTGTCTGTATGTATGCAGCAGAGCTGTGTGTGTCTGTATGTATGCTGCAGAGCTGTGTGTATCTGTATGTGTGCAGCAGAGCTGTGTGTGTCTGTATGTATGCAGCAGAGCTGTGTGTGTCTGTATGTATGCAGCAGAGCTGTGTGTGTCTGTATGTATGCAGCAGAGCTGTGTGTGTCTGTATGTATGCAGCAGAGCTGTGTGTGTCTGTATGTATGCAGTAAAGCTGTGTGTGTGTATAATAGGCCTACATGTGTGTAAAAAGGTGAAAGTCTAGGACTAATAGCAGCAGTCCACAATTAGATCTTTGATTGTAGTTCCATGAAAAATAAATATTTTAATGGCTTTCCGGATTTTTGAAGGTTTCTGGATTATCGACGTCCAACAGAAGGTGGCGGCAAATTTGACGACCACCCCGGGCGGCAAAAGCAGTAGCTACGCCACTGGTCTGCACCCCTCTATCCCACACAGCCTGCACCCTTGTCACACCCTGCAACCCCCAATCCCACACACCCGATACCCCTGTCACACCCTGCATCCCTCTGTCACAGTCTGCACCTCTCTATCCCATACAGCCTGGACCCTTGCCACAACCTGCACCCCACTATCCCACACATCTGTCACCCCTCTGTCACAGTCTGCACTCCTCTATCCCACACAGCCTGCGCCCCTCTATCCCATGCACCCTGCAACCCCCAATCCCACACACCCGATACCCATTTCACACCCTGCATCCCTCTGTCACAGTTTGCACCTCTCTATCCCTGCACTCTTGTAACAACCTGTGCCCCACTATCCCACACACCAGTCACCTCTCTGTCACAGTCTGCACCCCCATATCCTCCTCTTCCTTCATTACCTGTCACATGTGCCCTCATCTTTGACAGTTTCTCATTTATCTCCTGGCCAATCTTACACGGATCATATGGGTATGATGTCTTCGCAGGTCCTGCACGTCTGGCAGGTATTTTCTTCAGTTTGGGACAGGAGCAGATTAGAGCTTCCCTGTCTCTGCAGCGCACATGTATTAAATCCCCTCTCCACTTCCCCTTAAAAGAAATTGCTGCTTGGCCCAGCAAGGGGGAATGGGGTTTAAAAAAAATAACAATGGTATCTTAACATGGCCATGGGTGGCAGTAGCTCCAGATGGGCTCCTCTAGGTCATAGTCCCGGGGCGACTGGCCCCTCTGTCCTTCAGTAACATTACTGGTGACAACTTTTGGGACCATTGCCTTGGAATCTGACCAGTTGAAAACAAACTTTCTCCATGGGGTTCCTGATAAAGATTGGTCTGATTCATTAAGGCCTCTATACACATTAAAGTCATCTGAACCACCCAATTTATGTGGGATCAGCTGACCATCTAAAGTGCTTTATGACCTCCTAGCTCTCCTAAGCCAATGAGTCATGGAAGATCTGGATAGGGAAATAAGTGGCTGGCGGATTACACAGCACAACAAATAAACACTTTTTGTCTGCTACTTGGCAAAAACCATGTGCGCTATACTAAATCGAATGCGCTGAATCCAAATCTGAAGTTAGTTTTTTTGTAGCACGTCAGGATATTAAGTTATTCCAATTTTTGTGAAAATTAAAATAAGCAATTAATAAAGATACAGAATCGTTATGTCCCACAGTTTCAAAACATGTATTATCATTTTTATTGAAAAAGAAGTATAGGTAAATAAACCAAAAAACTTAAAAATCACTTATAGTAGCTTAAGAAATCGCCTTGAACTCAGCAGAGTACTTTTAAAAGTGCTTCAGGCACTTGCTTTTGCGCTTGTGAGTGGTCCTAGTGGCCCGTTGCAAAAACCAGCAGTAATCGCCCATCATGTTGGGGTTAAAGCGACCTGGGTATCTTTTTTCCATAGTAGAAATGTCCTGGTGGACAAAAATTGTCCGGGTCGTTAAGACATTTACGTCTATTCAGTGTAATCCAGATAAATCGCACAACTAGCTTTAAAAGAAAACTTTATTGAACAGTGTCCAACAGTTGTCTGTAAATCTGGTGTCAGCACTCCCTATATATAGCCATAACTGGTTAATGCTGACATCAGCTCCCAGACATGTCTGGACATGTCTGGATAGGTCCTACATATAGCCATAACTGGTTAGTGCTGATATTAGCTCCCAGACATGTCTGGACATGTCTGGATAGGTCCTACATATAGCCATAACTGGTTAGTGCTGATATCAGCTCCCATACCTGTCTGGACATGCCCGGATAGGTCCGGGGAGGTCAACGAATGTGTGTAAGAATATCTTCAACAATGCCTGAATAGGCGTATGGCCTTTTCTAAGTATAACTCAAAATCTGGACGTGCTGTGCAAATTCTGAGTTCATATTTGGAATCAGCATGTTCAAATTAGTAAAGAACACATGTTTTACCCTCAGTAGCAAAAAACATTGTTGTGCTGTGTTACTAGGGCAGTGGTTTACTCCCATCTCTCCATAATGAGCACCGAAGCGGAGTTGAGCATTTCTGTATATTGGGAGTTGGGAGACAAAACTATAGTTCGCCCGTTATCTAAAGTGAATAGCCAGTTTTAGACTCCACAAATAAGGAGCGCCAGAGGGATAGAAGTTCCAAGTTTCTAGTTCCAAGCATATCTGTACAGATTTACCTTCTTAAAGCACCACTCCAGGGCTTTTTTTTAATGTAACCTCTGTAGTGCTGCTTTAAATCTATGTTTCAAACCACCTTCTTATACTCACCCTCCAGCGTCTTAATGTTCTATCCACACCACTCCAATCGGACTCGGGGACTTTGTCACCTACCAGCTCCTCCAATGTTTCATGGATTGAGCAGGTGGACACAAGTCAATACAAGTCTATGAGAGACTTGTCTGGCCTCATCTCCTTTACTGAGCGTATGCTTTCCTTTAGAGTGTAAGCTCTTACGGTCAGAAGTCTTCTCTCTCTATCTTCGCTATACAGTGTAAGCTCTTACGATCAGCAGTGACCGCTCTCACTTTCTTTTCTCTATAGAGTGTAAGCTCTTATGGTGAGCAGACACCTCTCTCCCTTTCTCCCCTCTATAGAGTGTAATTTCTTATCAGCATGGACCTCTCTTGCTCTCTCCTATAAAGTGTAAGTTCTTATGATTGGCAGGGACCTCTCTCCCTTTTTCTCCTCTATAGAGTGAAATTTGTTATGATCAGCAGGGTCTAATCTCACTCTCTTCTATAGAGTGTAAGCTCTTATGGTCAGTGGGGTTCTCTCTCTCTCTTTATCTGCTCTATGGAGTGTAAGCTTTTATGATCAGCAGGGACCTCTCTCCCTTTCTCTTATCTATAAAGTGTAAGCTCTTATGGTGAGCAGGGTCCTGACTCCCTTCCTTCTCCTCTACAGAGCGTAAGCTCTTATAGTGAGAAGGGTCCTCTGTTATGATTCAGGGACTGAGGAGGATCAAAAAATTCAGAAACCCAAAGAGTAACCAGAGTGGCTAGAACCTTAACGGACTGCAGACCTAATCCTGGCACACAACTAGGAGTAGCCGTGGGACGAGCCTACGATGACCTAGTCGTCTCGATACAGCCAGAGAACTAAATATTCTTACAGATAGAAATATAAGAAAAGCTAATCTGCCTCGGATCAATCCCCAAAGATATAGATAGCCCTCCACATGTAAAGACTACGGTGATATAGGAAAACACAATACAAAGCTAGAAAAAACAGGTTCAGCAAAGGTGAGGGCCAAACTATCTTTATAGGAAAGGATAGGAAGGTGTACTGTCTGCAGCCGTAAAAGCTCTAATAAACAACAGCATGTCTGATATGGAAAAACCCCGAGACCAAACGGCCTCTACCCCTATATCAGCACTCTGATGTTACTGGGATCCAAAAACACTAATATAGATGAGGGACTGAATTAATACCAAGCCTGACAAAACATAAAAAAATAGGAATTAAGCATTAGTATCAAAGCAGAAAAAACAACAAGAAAATGTAAACAATAAGCAGAGGTACAAAAACAAGTTATCTGAGTGGAGCTCTGGTAGAGAGCAGGGCTGGTTTCAGAATGTCCTTAACACACAGGATATCCATTAAGCACCAGCAAGTAACAGGCGAAAACTACTCAGCTATATAGCCTAATCAGTGACACCTGATTGCCAGTCCTCCACAGGTGTGTGGCTTTCATTCCACAAATCAACTGCACCACCAGCACGGACCACAAGAGGGAGCCCCAAACTGCAAAATGTATTCACAACAGTCCTCCTTCCCTTTCTCTCCTCTATAGCGTGTAAGCTCTCATGATCACCAGGAACCTCTCTCCCTTTCATTCTGCTAGAGTGTAAGCTCTTATGATAAGCAGGGACCTCTTTCCCTTTCACTCTATTAGAGTATAAGCTCATATGATCAGCAAATTCCCCTCTTTCTCTCTGTCCAATAGAGTGGAAGCTTTTATGTTCAGCAGGGACCACCCTCCCTTTCTCTCCTCTATAGAGTGTAAGCTCTTATGATAAGCAGGGACCTCTCTCCCTTTCGCTCTATTAGAGTGTAGACTCTTATGGTCAGCAGGGTTCTCTTGCTTTTTTTCTTCCCCACTTGTATTTTCCAAGTAACTACCAGTTTTCCGGTATTGCGATCCGACAAATGTATTTGCTGCAAATCTAATATTTGGGGAAAAGTCAGTAAAGTCAATGAATTTGAATTACAAAACATCCCCTCATCTCTATTGCACACCCTTGGATGCATAATTTTAATCTGTGACTCGTATACAAACTGGCCATATTTTGTTGTTTTGATGGGGACCACTTGGGCAGCAAAAATACGTATACATTGGAGTAGTCATATATACTATATTGGTTATCTGTGGAAAAAAAACTACATAAGCGATGTTTGACTAATGAAGGTCTCATTGATGCCTGGTGATGGACCAGTTTTGCTTTCTTCTTGGAATGTTCCTTTCACTAATTTTCATATATTTGTGTCTGAAACTATTTAGACAGAAGGTATTTGTCTCCATTTTACCGTGCTGGCAATCATTCACCGTAAATAGTATAAATCGTTACGGTCCGGTAAATACAATTCTGAGACGAATTGTAACACAGTTAAAGTTACATTTTATACGACGGTGCTCACGTTTTCCATGCTAGATAGAGATTGTACACAGGAGAGATTAATAGTTATTCTTCTCTTCTCCACCTTGTGCACTTTCGACAGTTTTCATACATCTTTGGATCGGGAACTAAACTAAAAGCTGACATGCTCTATTATACATTAAAAATGTTCATACTGCAAAGATCAAATGAAATCTATTATTAATTCATGAATTCTGAAGCTTGTCCAAAATGGAATATATTGCGCGGAACAGAATTCAATTTTACTTTCTCTGACTAATCTCGTGAACTGTAGAAATATTTTCTTAATATTGTACAATATGGCTGTATACTTGTACCAATAAGTCATTTCAGCTGCCTCCGCGCTGCGTGAGTGATGTGCATGGATGTATAGAATTAGATTAATAAAGCCGACATTTCAAGGTAAGAGCCGTACTCTACTGTATATTAAACTTCTGGGTGTACTCCATTCATTTGCAAAGGCCAAGAGTTAAACTAATTTCAATTGAAGGATTATTATAGAATGACCCATGTCTATTCAGGTAAGAATATATTGTGTTCCATTTGGTTACACAGTGTAACTCACCAAAATGTCATTTATATACATAAAAGAGTATTTGAACAATATATATTTTTTTCTTTTTATTTAAGATACATCCTCAACAGAACATTTAAAGAATTCCCCTTTAAATGAGAACATCTGAATATGACTTTAGAGGAATTGGCCACCATGGGACAAGCCTGTGTGTCGGAAAGGCTGCACATCACACTAATTGTCTTCATATTAATAGCAAAACCAGATAGCAAATGTTAAAGGGATGGTTTACTACTCTGCAATAGTGGCCACATCTCTGTAAAACTGATAGAGGAGGCTTTTTCTAAATACCTTGATCAGCCAATTCAGCCTCTGAGCAGAGCTATCATGGTCTGCTCTTCCCCATCGCGTGATTCTCTGGGCTCTGTGACTTCTGGGATCCGTTGATGTCAGGTCAACTTCCAGTTGGCTTGACATCACCGCAGCGGGCCCCAGTCTTCGTGAGTGACTGGGCTGTGGGCAGCGTTTCACCACTTGCCACAGCCAAGCATCTCGTGCGGGCTCTCCTTCACGACAGAGTGCCGCAAGCAAGAGAGATGCTGGGCTGTGACTCTGAGTTATAGGATATTGGTGTGCACTCAGCTGAAGTATGGTTTCATTAGAGGTGCTAGTGTGGGGTCAATAGTCCCAGAACGTATTATATAATAGACACTGCACTCTCTTGTTGGTAAAATGAAGACAAAAAGTTTTTTTCTTTGCAAAAAAGTGATTATTTATTTGATGGCGACAAAAGATGGTGGACATTTCGGCCCAACGGTCTTCATCATGTACAGTCGCTCCACAAGAGGGCTGTTTCAGAAGAGAAGAAAATAATGGAGCAGGATGGAAGGAGTACCACCAAGAATAGTTTATGATACAAGATTTTCCAGAGGATGAAGTCTGGGAGTAGGTTAGATTTCCTTTGGCTGAAAGGAATTAGTGTACATGTATTCCAATGGAAAAGATTTCCGGATTTTATCTTTATATATTCATGTGAATCACATAGAAGTTTGGGTGGTTGTAAGAAGACATGTAGATAAGCACCATCTGATAGAGGCTCCTGCAGACTTCTCTTATATGGAGGAAGAGGTTTTAGACATTGGTGGGGTGGATATTTTCCTTCTGTACGCCACCTTCCCAGGATCTGGCCGTCAGGGCTGTGACTCTGGTCTGTGATGACCGGTGAAACGCCGCCTACAGCCAAGTTACTCAGGAAGGCTGGGGCCGCTTTGGTGATGCTGAGTCAACTGGAAGTTGACGTGATATCACCGGATTCCAGAGGTCACGGAGTCTGGGGGTGTCACGTGATGGGGAAAAGTGGACCGTAATAGTGCCGCTTAGATTCTGAACAAGGTATTTAAAAAAAGCCTTCCCTATCAGTTTTACAGAGATGTGGCCACTACTGCAGTGTAGTGAACCACCCCTTTACATTTCCCTGCAGTGACACCAGAGGACAAATTAATAATGATGAGCGAACATACATGGCACTATTTGTTACTCACACGAATATTAAGATATTTGCAATATCAATTACTCGTCAAATATTTTGGTATTCACCTTTTTCAGCCAATAAGCATGCTAGGATTGCTTTCCAATCACAGTAATGTCATAGCCATCTTTGCTATTGACATTACTGCAATTGAGAGACACTGTGGAAAAAAAACAACAAAAAAACAAACTTCTGGTCATTAAATCAGGAGAATTTATTTACAGAGTTTCCCTATCACACTACTTCCTGGTCTGCTCATTAACCCTATATGCACTGCTTCCCTCGCTCACCTTCTTTGCTGGCATCTGTGATTGGTTGACGTTCTGCTTCCCCCTCTCACCCTCTGTGCCTATGCCTGTGACTGATGGAGTGTAAAAAAAAATAATAATTGGAAAAAATGACATATGGTCCCCCATATATTGATTCCAAGCGCAGATAAAGCCGACGGCTACAGCCTGCAGCCCCAAGCTGTGCGCGTTATCTTAGCTGTGTATCAAAATATGAGGGACCCCATGCGGCTTTTTTAACATTATTTAAATAATTAAAAAAAAAAAGAAAAAAACAAAACGCTGCTTGCGGTTCCCTCAATTTTGATATTCTGCCAAGATACAGTCAACAGCTGGAGCCTGGTACTCTCAGGCTGGGGAGACCCATGGTTATTGGGTTCTCCTGTTTTTTTAATGGTGCCTGTTTGTGTTACACATGGCTCTGTGTTGGAGGTAGCAGGCATCCAAAGGGTGGCTCTGAATGGATTCTAGTCCTATACAGGCAGACTCCCGCAGTTATGGACTGGTCTGAATGTTTAGTTTTTCCTGTCAGGAAGGCTCCAGTTTTCTTCACTCTGTCTGTTGCTACCTTGTGAAGTGAGTAACCCCCCCTTTACATTAAGTGAGTGAATTGTTACAGAGTGTATTTAGATATTTACCGATATTTTGATTTTGGAAAAGCGGGAAAGTAACTAGATCACACATGGGTTTATTTGTAGAGCAGAAATCACTTTTAGTGGAAGGGAGCTTAGTTTTAAGTCTAAATGACTGCCCCAAACAGTAAGAGCTATGCTGACCTCACATGGGCAAAAAGAGGACCAAAGTGCTGCTGGAACCTAAGGAAGATTGTATTAAAAAACTGACTGATTACTCTTATTCTATATTACATATAAGACTAGGAGAGATTAGGGGAAAAAATAGCCGAGACATCATTAAAGCACCACTCCTGCATTTCGATTTCCTTAGCACTGGAGTGGCACTTTAATTCCAAGTCTTGTCTTATACAGTGGACCCTCGGTTTACGAGTAAGGCTGCTTTCACACATACGGTTTTTGCAGTGCGGCTCACTCCGGCTCAAAAACCTATGTAACGGATGCGGCGAAAAAAACGGATCCGTTGCATAAGTTTTTCTATGCGGCCCGTCCGTTTTTTGACGGGTGCGGCTCGATACTGAGCATGCGCAGTGCAAAAAAACGCATCCGGCGGCTGGATGCGGTTTTTGCCGCAGGACGCTGATCTGGCGTCCATAGGCTTGCATTGTAAATCGCGATGCGGTTTTTTCGCCGCACAAAAAAACGTGCCAGGCAACGTTCCATCCGGCCACCGCATGAGCTAAATATGCCGCATCCGGCAAAAAACGGACACAAGGCAAGACCATGCGGCACAATACGGCGCTAATGCAAGTATATGCGGAAAAAACGCAACTGGCGGCAAAAAAACGGTTGCGTTTTTTCTGCAAAGCGCCGTATTGTGCTGCTCAGCGAAAAAACGGATGTGTGAAAGCAGCCTAACCCGGTTTGCGAGCATTTCGCTATACGAGAATAGCTTGCTGTAAATTTGTAACTCAGTTTACGAGCAAGCTTTGCAGTACGAGCAAAAACTCACCGCACACACTTCCAGTTCCGTACTTTAACCGCACTTTGACCCGCTCTTGCAGTCCGCACAAACACACACAAACACGCGCACACACACACACACACACACACATATATATTATGCTCACCTTACCTTCCATTCCATAGCCGGCCTCATGGTTCTTGTGGTTCGCCGGTACAGGATGTGCATCGGGTAACCATCGTGACGATGGAGGAACTTCTGCTGTCAGCTGCTACTGAAAGGCAGCGTGGAGGCCAATCAGAGGCAAGAGGCTCATGCCTTTGACATTACCGCTCTGACAGCTTAGTTCCTCTATCGTCGCGATGGTTACCCGATACACTTCCTGTACTGGCGAACTACAAAGAATGGAAGGTAAGGTGAGCATAATATGTGTGTGCATGCGTGTTTGTGTGTGTTTGTGTATGTGTGGAATGGCACATTAGGGGACCAGGATGGGATATTGAACAAGTTGTGGAACAAATTGTCTGAGCTTGCATTATTTCCTATGGGAAATTTTGCTTTGCTAGACGAGTTAGTTTATAAGCACACTCCCAGATTGGATTGTTCTCGTAAACCAAAGGTTCCTTTTATTGGCACAACTCTGGTCCCACAGTGCCATCTTGTGACCGTAACTTTTGACTTCCGTCCAGAACGAGGCTGTCAGACTTGTATTACGTTATGACCTCTGATGCGAGAACGAGGCCCTCAGACTTGTATTAAATTATGACCTCTGATGCGAGAATGAGGCTCTTAGGCTTGTATTAAGTTATGACCTTTGACGCGAGAACGAGGCTCTCAGACTTGTATTAAGTTATGAGCTCTGATGCGAGAACGAGGCCCTCAGACTTGTATTAAATTATGACCTCTGATGCGAGAACGAGGCCCTCAGACTTGTATTAAATTATGACCTCTGATGCGAGAATGAGGCTCTTAGGCTTGTATTAAGTTATGACCTTTGACGCGAGAACGAGGCTCTCAGACTTGTATTAAGTTATGACCTTTGATGCGAGAACGAGGCTCTCAGACTTGTATTAAGTTATGACCTTCGATGTGCTCCATGAAACACTGCAGCTATCGGCACATCACAAACTGCTGAAGACGGATGGCAGCAATGCTGAAAACAGATAGAGATGCCGGAGGGTGAGTAAAAGAACAAGGCACAGAGGACTTAGATTTAAAGCACCATTCCAGTTGTGAAATAAAATGAAAAAAAAAATGCTAGAGTGGTGCTTTAAATGCGGCTAAAACATCACTTGAAGTACAATTTGCCTCCACATGGAGTACTGTTCTTCATTGGGAAAAGGAGTGTCAGCTTCACCCAGCCCCCTGAATTGTATTGAGTTGTGCCCCTGATAAACAGGTCAATCAGTAGATTAGGGACATTGTGCTTACAAATAAGAGTGTATCCTCTATCACTAGGAGACAAGTGGACCAAATACATTGGGCTTTTTTTCAAATTTCCATCACTTCAATTTTTTTTGTAGAACATATGTAGGAAGAAAGTAAAAAATCTGTTGGAAAGGCCTCTCGAGTAGGCACAATACAGCACAGATATCACTTCTGCAGCTCCAGTTATTTAATGTTTCAAAGAGCAGATGGATTTGCCGGAATCCATTACTTTTTATTGTAGAGCTGATTGCTTCAAGAAGTGACAATGTCAGAATTGTAGTGTTACGTTGCTTTAGGTACTTTAAAGAAAACCATCTTTCGAAAATATGATTTCTTATTAACCCTTTGAGATTTTGAAATTCACAATTGCAATCAACGATAATCAAAACCGATTACAATTTAGATTTTTCTTTTTAACCAAAATTGCAAACTTTCTTGTTTGCAATTAACCAAATCAAAGAAGTAAAATTTAACAAATGGTTTCTCCAAATTCAGCATTTTGAATGACTACAGTGTCAGACTCATTCAACCACTTCATGACAAGCAGGTATGCAATCAACAAAAGAGGCTAAATTAAACACAAGGGGATAAGAATGAGAGCAAGAGTATATCAGTAGAAAATACCAGGAGTGAGCACCCAGTAGCTGACGCGTTACGCCACGGATTGTGGCTTCTTCAGGGTCATGACAGAAGTGTGACACAATGAGGTTTATATAGGCATAAGTAGATTGAGGTCATGGGACAACAGGTCAGAATGCAAAACAGGTGTGGGAATAATAATTCCGGCTTACCGCAGTGGTGGCTCAGAGTGTAATGCCCGACACACCTGTGAGGCATCAATGTGATAACTGCCCACCTGATTGGCCGTATGTGTCCGCATGGCTTGGTCACCCTGGAATGCCGACTGTGCTCCACATACCGAATACAATATCACTGCAAGTGTCGCGGTGAGTCGTAACATCTGCCTAAAGTGCAATGCGTGCCAATGCCTGGAAGTGATACGTTGCTGGTGTCCCGGCATACAATCTCCAGCAGGAATCTTTAGAACTTATTTGAATTCCTCTGGCTGTTATGACCTGGTGTAAACATGATGCATACCCAGACACCAGCTTCTGGAAGCCATGGTGGACTGAGATCATTCTGCTGTATGAAGGTCCAAGCTTTACCTTGTGCGTCAGCTGATGTTTTCTTTTAGGATTTCCTCATACTTGGTGGAATCAAAACCTGCCTGCACATTGTTAAGGTTTTCAGCCAAAGGAAGCAAAGCAGCTCTAAAGCATCACTGAACCATTGATATGCTTCACTGTAGGCATCAACAAGCCACCATCATACTTCACTGTAGGCTGGGTGTTCTTTTTAGTGTATGCTTATTCTACCTCTTTCAGACTTAGTTCTAAACCATATTCTTAAAATGTTCCAAAGAAAAGAATACTAAAATTTCTGTAGCTCATTTATATGGTTTTCAGTAGATTTTAGCTGACTTTTCCTTTTGATCAGTAAGGGTTTACATCCTGCAGTTATGGAGATCTGCAGCATTTAGTATGCCCCTTATCAAGCAAAATTTCCTCATTTGGTCACATCCAATTAGTGTAGGAAATATTCTATAACTTTAAACTTGTGAACTATGCTTTCATTTTTAACTCTAAAAACATTCAATGCCTCTAAATCTTTTCGTATTTGTTTTTCTGGGTTTGTGCAACTCTTCAGACATATTTGGACCAGTTTCTGGACAACCCAAGAATGTTAAAGAACTGGAAGCCAGTGCCTTTGAGGAATGGGTAAGACTCCTCAAGAACGTGTGATGGGAAGGTACTGACAGACCAGGGGTTCCTAAGCTGGCCCTAAGACTTAAGCCCCTATGCTCACCCTCACCCTGGGGGGTACCCTTGAAGGTAGGGAGGCCCGGGTCCCCGACCTGACCTTGTCTCCTGTTTGAGCGGGAAAAACCACAAAGAACTATATCAAAAAAACACCAAAAAGGAGCCAAGACAAATGATATGTGCACACACAGAATGTGGTGAGCCTTCCTCATAAAGATGGCTGCAGCCGAGGTGCAAGATGCTGATGTCACAGCCACTCTACCTCCACACTAGGGGGGAGGGGCGGCTGCTTAGCATAAGACATGCACACTAATAAGGCTTGCACTGGGAGCCCATCATATAATGAGTGAAATGCACAGTGTCTGAACTGTGACCTATAAATGACGCCAGAAACCCAGGTCAGGCGGGCAAAACAGCACTATATAGGTGCATCTCGCACGGATACACGAGACGCACAGTGTCTGAATAATGGCCTATAAATGACGCACAACACCAGGTCCAGGCGGGTCAGTTAGCACTATGAGTACATAACACATGACAGGCTCACCATTTAACCACCTGAATTCAAAAGGTCCACACACATCCTGCAAAAATGGATAAAATGTGCCATACCTCAAATAGTGAGATATTAGTTTATATTTTGGCCCAAAATATGTAAGCTCGCAATCCGTTCGTCAAGGATTCTCACACTTGCGAGTCCCTACACTGAATTAGTTAGAAAAACCACAAAGAACTATATCAAAAAGTGTAGGGACTCGCAAGTGCAAGCGTCTCGTGTATCCGTGCGAGATGCACCTATATAGTGCTGTTTTGCCCGCCTGACCTGGGTTTCTGGCGTCATTTATAGGTCACAGTTCAGACACTGTGCATTTCACTCATTATATGATGGGCTCCCAGTGCAAGCCTTATTAGTGTGCATGTCTTATGCTAAGCAGCCGCCCCTCCCCCCTAGTGTGGAGGTTGAGTGGCTGTGACATCAGCATCTTGCACCTTGGCTGCAGCCATCTTTATGAGGAAGGCTCACCACATTCTGTGTGTGCACATATCATTTGTCTTGGCTCCTTTTTGGTGTTTTCTTGTCTCCTGTTTGAGCCCTGCTCTTACTCTCCCAACCCTGGGAGTGGGCTGGAAACCTATAAACAAAACCCCACAGAAAAAAAACACAGATAAAGGGAGAATGAAATCTCGTACACACTGTACTCATACTTGGAGAATAAAAAAGACGGCAGGGAAAAACTCACAACAGGTGAACGTTCACACCACACAGCAAAACACTGTTGTTCACCATGAGTTGAGAACCACTGAGGCCAGGATCACTGATGCTATCTTCAGCAATCTCCTACTACACTCCCCAGCCTTAAATAAGAAGAGACCAGTTGTGGATGGGAATTGGCAACCCGACTCTCAGAAGAGTTGCACATTGCTCCAAAAAGGATTAATTCCTGCACAGCTGGGAGCAGTGGAACAACTCAGCCAATGCCCAGTTGAGCTGAACACTTAAAAGAGACCAGGCTGTATGCTGTACTCTGCCGTAGTAGTAATTTGCGTGTGCGAAACTGGACAGCACATGACAGAACTCTACCAGAAGCTCATGTTTGGGTATGCATCATGTTTGCAGCAGGTCATAACAGCCAAAGGGGCTTTATTAAGTACTAAAGATGCTTGCCATGAAAGGATTGAATATTTCTGCCACAGAATTTGACATGAAAAGTAGCATTTTACACTGAATATGGTGAAATAATTTGCTACATTAGTTTTTTTCAAGCTATTACTAGTTGTGATGTGTTTCACACTTTGCTCAAACTTTATGAATCATTTTACGCTCAATCTCTACACATCTGTGTTGATTTGCCGGCTCAGCTATAAATTACTCTAAACAGGAACCTTTTCTGGGTCTCATAATTAACAAGGAAAAGTAAGTGTACAGAAAAAGGATTTGTTTTCATTGGGATGAATTACTGTTGCGCTCTAGGATGCTCTTGGTACATAGAGCTTATGAGACGTAACTTCTCATTTGCGCCCGAGGTAAGAAATAAATCACGAGTCCCATGAAATAGTTATAAATTTAGTCCAGCTTTTTCAACTAGTAGGGTGAGAGAGATCTCGGGGGCGACTGGATTTATAAATAAAAAGATAAATCTTAGTCATGTACCGGCTGGTAGTAAATCTAGATATCCCACACCTTATTCTCGTAGGGATGCCAACAAAACAGGGTTTAAAACTAATTTTCAATTCGACAGATCTGCCTCTAAAAAAAATGACTTGTTTGCTGTAGCATAATAGCTTTTGCACAACTTATCGTGGGCGCCGGTGAGCTAAATGCGCACAAGGATTAGGTTGGGTACGAGAATGACGCAGTGATGCCATGCATAGCGCCGACCATAATCTCGCGCCTGCACAAATAGCTCACCGGTGCTCGTGAGGGCAGCTGTGTTTTCTGCTCTGCCCGCGATATGTCAAAGTGAACTGCGCCTGCGGACAAGACTGCTCAGGCGTGAGATTTGAAAGAGCAATGTGGATGATGACGGAGGTGTCATCACGTTAATCAAGAAAAGAGGATGGTGAAAAGCGGCAGGAGGGGGGACAGGAGCAGAAAAAGAGGACACCCATCTGAGCCACACAAGTAATTAGCATACATGGCGGTCAGGTTTTATAAAGTTATTTTTGGGGTCTGGAAGGGGAGTCAGGGCCAAGGTGCACCTTCATAGAATGCAGCCCAGGAGCTGCAGAAGGGGAGACTTTTAGTTTAATAGTGAAAAAACTGGTGATAGGTTCCCTTTAAGGGGCTATCAAATGAAAAAAAACAAAAACATTCAATCCACCCTTGTCTGGTGCCATAGAAAAAAAAAATCACTAGTTGTACCAATCTGCATAGGGTCAAGGTACCAATCAGACAAGGGTTAAAAGAATTTTGTCACCGCGACGTTATGATGTCACATGTTGTGGTGATGTCATAAGGCATAATCAGTACAGAGGAGGCCAAAGATACTGGGATGAAATGGGAGAATATGTCTAATGACCGGACAAGAGTAGAAAAGAGATGGATAAACAAGGGCTGAAGCAAGATAAGAATATTTTGTTTTAATTCTTTAAACCATCTCCTTGCTACCTCCTGTGAGAGCAGCATAATGAAGGAAAAGAGATTTTAATTCCAACATGTACCACTTAGTTTACTTGGTGCAAGAATTATGATACAATCAGAGATTTTCAATGTAGCATATAGCAGAGCTCAGAAAGCTAACCCTGTCCACACCACAGTTTTCTGTGTGCAATGTATATTGACAGTGAGCTGCTAATCAGTACTGAGGATGTGGTTGGACCAGGTCTTACTCAGGAGCTAGTTCGGGCAGTGATTATCTCCTGCTGATAAAACACTCATTGCGTATTTATAACAGCACACAGCCTAATAAGTGACACATTGTTGAAATCCATGTCTTAACCCCTGTTGTCCTCAGATTACATAGCAAAAACCTGCTGACAGATTCTCTTTAAGAGGCTTATAATTCATATAGCCATATTAAAATATGTATGTGAGCACCAATTAAGTGACATGGTCTATCCTAAGTTCTACCATGACCACAAGGCACAAAGTGAATTCTATAAATTACTTAACACATGAAATTTGTCCAACTCCCCAGTATTATTGAATGTATTATTCTCAGTTTTAATATTTAGAACAATGAATTTTGAGTTATTGTTCATTGAGAATCGCGTCCTATCTCTGACTTCTAAAGAATAATCCTCTTATTCAATTATTAAAATAACAAAATCTCTGGTATCATTATCCCCTACCTGTAGAGGCTCTCATTCCGTTAGTATGTATACTGGAGGACTGATTGAGATTAATTATAGGATGTGGAAGGACATATCTGCAGGGTTAACGTAGTCGTGAGATTTAAGAATCAGGAATGAATAATAACTATTGCAGTGATTCAGAAAAGCAAGGCCAGCCAGACTCAGCATGAACGGTGTGTCGCTATTACAAAGGATCTGATGCCTTGCGCAGCACAATATTCTCACGTTTCTGCTTTTTTATCCACATACTGCTTATCATCCACACTATATTTTCAGTATATAAATGATGTTCCATTCACATCGTGTTGTAACCTTACAGACCTCAGAAGATTCTTGTCACGTGTGACAGACAGTCATGTGGTTTCTGGCCATAGAAGGTCACAGCGTTTGGCTGCGCAGAATGCCCCCTGACTTCCCATTGTTCCTGCTGTCAGTATTCATTGGTATAGGTAGCTTTCCAGCTGAATTAATCTCTCCCCCTTTTGGACCTGGCAGGAGCTCACCTTCCACCCAGCTGCTGATCATCAGTATTCCCTTGGTGCTTAAATACCCCTTCCTTACTCTGGTGCTGGTGATATTTTTTAGTTCTTTCAAGCCTTGGTTGCAAGCAGGTGGTTTGTACTCCTCTGTGGCATTGTTGCTGAAAACTTTGCTGAACTTCTACCGGAGTCATCTAATGATAAGTATTTTTCTCCCCTTATGTCTTCTATAGTTGTTTAGTGGGATTGACAAAGAGATCATCCCATCCATTCCCTATTTAGGGCCTGGCACTAGGGATACCTAGGGTCAGTTATCCGGCTCGGCGCATAGGTGGGGAATCTAACTAGGGAGGTGAGGGTGTGCCGCCCCCACGTCAGTAGTCGGGCTGCTCGGATCCGGATCCGCAGTGGCTCGAGGGATCTCCGGACCCGGGGGTCACGCGGACACTCAAATAAAAGGGGACGTATATGTACGGGGATTGCTGTAGATACTTTGTGATGCCACCCACGGTGTGTGGTAATGTGGAGTACCACCGCTGCTGTTGGGAGGCACCCAGGGGCGATGGAATAGCAGCTGGTTGTTTAACCCCTCCGTGGGTAGGGGTGTATGCCCCGGGGCTCAGTGTCCATGACACGGGAGATAATGTCTGTCGGAGGTGGTGCGCTGGAGTGGGGAGTGTTGGTGTACTCACTGCTGAAGAATTGCACACGACTCTGCTGGTAAACCAAGGTGTCAGTGTGCTCGGGTCCCACACCTGGCTGGTGTACCAATGTCCCTTCCTCCGGCACTCTGTAATTTTCCTCACTTCGGAACAACTCCGAATAGAATGGGGAAGTCCGCTCCTGGTATGTTCTGGTTGGGAGACGTGCCCACGAAAACTGACCCTTGGGATCTCAGTGGGTGTTTGCGGATACCCTATCCCCTGCGGTGGGCTGCCGTTTTGCTCTATCTGGGCTAATACTTCTGGAGCAGTGTCTGGAACCTTGCTCCGGGCCTGGTGAAGGGGCTTGCAACTGTCTAACTAGGGTCCAGGTACCCCACTTGTGCACTGTTTCCAGACCAGATCTCCGCTGTCGGTACCGGCGGGCTCCAACCCTGTCCGGGTCCACTTTGGATTTCCCGCGATCGGACTCCCGTCGCCTTTGGACATGGTCCACTGCTTGCCACTTAGCCAGTAGACCAGGGCCACTACCCTGGCTACCCTTCGCTAGGCTGTCAACTTCCACTCACCACTTAACTGAACTAAAAACTCAACTCCAACTGAACTGACTGGTTCCCGCCCCTGGAACCTTAAGACCCCTAGGTGGGCGCTCCCAATCCGCCTAGTGCCGCCCATTGGTGTGTCCTTCTTACCCTGAGGGGGGTGGTTAGGATTTTGTGGCTGATGGGACATGGCGTGGGAAGGTGTTATGTGGGGTGTAGTACTCTTCTGTGACCACCTGGCGGCGCCAGGGCGTCACAAGGGAACCCAGGGACCAGTAGTAGGCTCAGTCAGGGGTCACCATCTTACCTTTCCCTAGACACAGGGTTTCCCTTCCCTTTCGCTGTGCGCTTGGTACGTTCCAATACCTAGCATGACAATTCTTCTATTATATCTCATTTCTATGAGCCCTACATTTAGGAATATTGGTGGTCCAAACAGGCTTCAGAAGGATAAATAAGCTCTAGTTGCAGAAGATTCCATTGGAGATCCTGTCACAAATCAAATTCTATAGGACTTCTGCAAACAGCAGATTGAAACCCCACATACAGATTAGACTAATGGCCACCGCATCTACTGATACTGACGGGTTCAGCAAACAAGGCGCCGGCCAACTGATTGTTGGAGAGATGTCAATTAAACATGTCTATTTTCGGACTGTCAATTGCTTTGTTCTTCTGCAGATAGAAATCTCAGCCAAGTACTTGATGCCAAATATCTTATGGACAACAAAGAAGCTCTTGTCCGGTGCGAGTCGTCCTGTGTATGGCACAGCTGGCCAAGATCAGTGTTGGCTGAACAATAGGTTTAAGCATTGCTCGACCAACAACCATCTAATGTGTGTGGGTGCCCTAAGGCGGGCTTTGCACATTACGACATCGCAAGCCGATGCTGCGATGTCGAGTGCGATAGTCCCCGCCCCCGTCGCAGGTACGATATCTTGTGATAGCTGGCGTAGCGAAAATTATCGCTACGCCAGCTTCACATGCACGCACCTGCCCTGTGACCGTCGCTCTGACCGGCGACCCGCCTCCTTCCTAAGGGGGCGGGTCATGCGGCGTCATACGGCACACGGCAGGCGGCCAATAGCGGCGGAGGGGCGGAGATGAGCAGGATGTAAACATTCCGCCCATCTCCCTCCTTCTCATTGCAGCCGGGAGGCAGGTAAGGAGATGTTCCTCGCTCCTGCGGCTTTACACACAGCGATGTGTGCTGCCGCAGGAACGAGGAACAACATCGGACCTGTCTCTGCATCGGCATTATGGAAATGTTGGAGAATACACCGATGATACGATAACGGTGCTTTTGCGCTTGTTCATCGTATCAAAAAGGTTTTACACACTACGACATCGCAAGTGACGTCGGATGTGCGGCACTTTCGATTTGACCCCACCGACATCGCACCTGCGATGTCGTAGTGTGCAAAGCCACCCTAAAAGTAATGTATGGCCAATCAGATGCATCTTGGGACATTAAAGCATTTTGGAAAGCTAAAGAGAAAAATAAAGCTTCTTATAGTTGGTTTTATATACCCATATGCCCAATCAAAGCCCTAAGGATACCATGCAATATATGTATATATTTTTTTTAGATTTGTACTGTAACCCATATGGCCAAATGTGGTGTTAATCTAGCTTTAAATAGTCTTTAGATACATTTTACTGGTACCCATGGGGATTTTAACTCCGTCTGCAATCCCATATGTTATTATAGTCCAATACCATATGACAACTTTACTAGGATTAGAATAGCAGAAGCACGAATTATCCTGAAATATAGGTTTGCAATGCATCCACACTGTAAGATTTCTTATATTTTATTTAATATCTAAACCTTTAGATATAAAGTGCACTGAGCAGCCAGAACAACCTGACCAATATTATGCTGTCCCCTCTAGTGTAGCGTTGCCAAAACAGTTAGAGACCTCTGAAATTCCCTCGAAGTATCTGGCACCAAGACGTTAGCAGCAAATGGTTCTAGTCCTGAAAATTGTAAGAAGTGGTCTTAATGGATTGTACTTTTTTTTCCAGTACATTCCACAAGTAATCGATAGGATAAAGATCTGAGAACTTTGGAAACAACACCTTGAATGCTTTTTCATGCTCTTGTAGCATGGTATGGTGAATGTTACTAAAATTGATTAAATTGGCTAATAGTGACCACTGCCACGTAGGAGTGTAGTCTGACAAAATTTAGGAATTTGGACCTGTACATACAGTGTTAAAGTAATAACCATATTAGAACCAAGAACTGAAGGTTTTCCAACCTCACTTGGTACCACCATATAGTCTTCTATATGGTAGTACCAAGTATCGTCTATATATCCATATAGTCTTCTTCTGCCAGTGGTGCATCTTGGTGCCATCAGCTAAGTGATGGATAGTCACAGGTACACTCCCATCATGTAAAATAAAGGTGAGTCATTGAAGGTTACCATTGTTTCCATTATCCAGGTCTAATGCTTACATTACAAGAGTGGTCTTTGGTTTGCAGCCTCATACTCAAGCGTTGGGATGAGGGCGTTCAAGTTTGGGTTCCGCTGGAATTTAGTTAAAAGTTTGGTTTAGGATCCGGACTTGACCCCCATATAAGCCAATATACCACAGTGAAACCACCACTCATGATACTTTATTAACTTATTATGTTTTACTGTAATTGCCAAGACATAGAAGAATTTAAAGGGGAGTTTAATTATTGTATTGGGCAAGAAAGGGGACACAATTATTATATGGAGGCACAGATAAGGGCATTAATACTATGTGGAGGCACAGACAGGGACATTATTATGTGGAGGCACAGACAGTGGCATTATTACTATGTGGAGGCACAGATAGGGGCATTATTACTATGTGGAGGCACAGATAGGGGCATTATTACTATGTGGAGGCACAGATAGGGGCATTATTACTATGTGGAGGCACAGATAGGTGCATTATTACTATGTGGAGGCACAGATAGGGGCATTATTACTATGTGGAGGCACAGATAGGGGCATTATTACTATGTGGAGGCACAAATAGGGGCATTATTACTATGTGGAGGCACAGATAGGGGCATTATTACTATGTGGAGGCACAGATAGGGGCATTATTACTATGTGGAGGCACAGATAGGGGCATTACTACTATGTAAAGGCACAGATAGGGGCATTATTACTATGTGGAGGCACAGATAGGGGCATTTGTTACTATGTGGAGGCACAAATAGGTGCATTATTACTATGTGGAGGCACAGATAGGGGCATTATTACTATGTGGAGGCACAAATAGGGGCATTATTACTATGTGGAGGCACAGATAGGGGCATTATTACTATGTGGAGGCACAGATAGGTGCATTATTACTATGTGGAGGCACAGATAGGTACATTATTACTATGTGGAGGCACAGATAGGGGCATTATTACTATGTGGAGGCACAGATAGGGGCATTATTACTATGTGGAGGCACAGATAGGGGCATTATTACTATGTGGAGGCACAAATAGGTGCATTATTACTATGTGGAGGCACGGATAGGGGCATTATTACTATGTGGAGGCACAAATAGGTGCATTATTACTATGTGGAGGCACAGATAGGGGCATTATTACTATGTGGAGGCACAGATAGGGGCATTATTACTATGTGGAGGCACAGATAGGGGCATTATTACTATGTGGAGGCACAAATAGGTGCATTATTACTATGTGGAGGCACGGATAGGGGCATTATTACTATGTAAAGGCACAGATAGGGGCATTATTACTATGTGGAGGCACAGATAGGGGTATTACTACTATGTGGAGGCACAAATAGGTGCATTATTACTATGTGGAGGCACAGATAGGTACATTATTACTATGTGGAGGCACAGATAGGGGCATTATTACTATGTGGAGGCACAAATAGGTGCATTATTACTATGTGGAGGCACAGATAGGGGCATTATTACTATGTGGAGGCACAGATAGGGGCATTATTACTATGTGGAGGCACAAATAGGTGCATTATTACTATGTGGAGGCACAGATAGGGGCATTATTACTATGTGGAGGCACAGATAGGGGCATTATTACTATGTGGAGGCACAGATAGGGGCATTATTACTATGTGGAGGCACAGATAGGGGCATTATTACTATGTGGAGGCACAGATAGGGGCATTATTACTATGTGGAGGCACAAATAGGTGCATTATTACTATGTGGAGGCACAGATAGGGGCATTATTACTATGTGGAGGCACAGATAGGGGCATTATTACTATGTGGAGGCACAAATAGGTGCATTATTACTATGTGGAGGCACAGATAGGGGCATTATTACTATGTGGAGGCACAGATAGGGGCATTATTACTATGTGGAGGCACAGATAGGGGCATTATTACTATGTGGAGGCACAGATAGGGGCATTATTACTATGTGGAGGCACAAATAGGTACATTATTACTATGTGGAGGCACAGACAGGGACATTATTATGTGGAGGCACAAATAGGTGCATTACTACTATGTGGAGGCACAGATAGGGGCATTACTACTATGTGGAGGCACAGATAGGGGCATTACTACTATGTGGAGGCACAGATAGGAGCATTACTACTATGTGGAGGCACAGATAGGGGCATTATTACTATGTGGAGGCACAGATAGGGGTATTACTACTATGTGGAGGCACAGATAGGGGCATTACTACTATGTGGAGGCACAGATAGGGGCATTATTACTATGTGGAGGCACGGATAGGGGCATTATTACTATGTGGAGGCACAGATAGGGGCATTATTACTATGTGGAGGCACATATAGGGGCATTATTACTATGTAAAGGCACAGATAGGGACATTATTACTATGTGGAGGCACAGATAGGGGCATTATTACTATGTGGAGGCACAAATAGGTGCATTATTACTATGTGGAGGCACAAATAGGTGCATTATTACTATGTGGAGGCACAGATAGGGGCATTATTACTATGTAAAGGCACAGATAGGGACATTATTACTATGTGGAGGCACAGATAGGGGCATTATTACTATGTGGAGGCACAGATAGGGGCATTACTACTATGTGGAGGCACAGATAGGGGCATTATTACTATGTGGAGGCACAGATAGGGGCATTATTACTATGTGGAGGCACAAATAGGTGCATTATTACTATGTGGAGGCACAAATAGGTGCATTATTACTATGTGGAGGCACAGATAGGGGCATTACTACTATGTAAAGGCACAGATAGGGGCATTATTACTATGTGGAGGCACAGATAGGGGCATTATTACTATATGGAGGCACAGGTAGGGGCATTACTACTATGTAAAGGCACAGATAGGGGCATTATTACTATGTGGAGGCACAGATAGGGGCATTACTACTATGTGGAGGCACAGATAAGGGCATTAATACTATGTGGAGGCACAGACAGGGACATTATTATGTGGAGGCACAGACAGTGGCATTATTACTATGTGGAGGCACAGATAGGGGCATTACTACTATGTAAAGGCACAGATAGGGGCATTATTACTATGTGGAGGCACAAATAGGTGCATTATTACTATGTGGAGGCACAGATAGGGGCATTATTACTATGTGGAGGCACAGATAGGGGCATTATTACTATGTGGAGGCACAAATAGGTGCATTATTACTATGTGGAGGCATGGATAGGTACATTATTACTATGTGGAGGCACAGATAGGGGCAATATTACTATGTGGAGGCACAGATAGGGGCATTACTACTATGTAAAGGCACAGATAGGGGCATTATTACTATGTGGAGGCACAGATAGGGGCATTACTACTATGTAAAGGCACAGATAGGGGCATTATTACTATGTGGAGGCACAGATAGGGGCATTACTACTATGTGGAGGCACAGATAGGGGCATTATTACTATGTGGAGGCACAAATAGGTGCATTATTACTATGTGGAGGCACAAATAGGTGCATTATTACTATGTGGAGGCACAGACAGTGGCATTATTACTATGTGGAGGCACAGATAGTGGCATTATTACTATGTGGAGGCACAGATAGGGGCATTATTACTATGTGGAGGCACAGATAGGTGCATTATTACTATGTGGAGGCACAGATAGGGGCATTATTACTATATGGAGGCACAGATAGGGGCATTACTACTATGTGGAGGCATGGATAGGGGCATTATCACTATGTAAAGGCAGAGATAGGGGCATTATTACTATGTGGAGGCACAAATAGGTGCATTATTACTATGTGGAGGCACAGATATGGGCATTACTACTATGTGGAGGCACAGATAGGGGCATTATTACTATGTGGAGGCACAGATAGGGGCATTATTACTATGTGGAGGCACAGATAGGTGCATTATTACTATGTGGAGGCACAGACAGTGGCATTATTACTATGTGGAGGCACAGATAGGTGCATTATTACTATGTGGAGGCACAGATAGGGGCATTATTACTATGTGGAGGCACAGATAGGTGCATTATTACTATGTGGAGGCACAGACAGTGGCATTATTACTATGTGGAGGCACAGATAGGGGCATTATTACTATGTGGAGGCACAGATAGGGGCATTATTACTATGTGGAGGCACAGATAGGGGCATTATTACTATGTGGAGGCACAGATAGGGGCATTATTACTATGTGGAGGCACAGATAGGGGCATTATTACTATGTGGAGGCACAAATAGGGGCATTAACATTATGTGGAGGCACAGATAGGGGCATTTTTACTATGTGGAGGCACAGATAGGGGCATTTTTACTATGTGGAGGCACAGATAGGGGCATTATTACTATGTGGAGGCACAGATAGGGGCATTATTACTATGTGGAGGCACAGATAGGGGCATTATTACTATATGGAGGCACAGGTAGGGGCATTATTACTATGTGGAGGCATGGATAGGGGTATTATTACTCTGTGGAGGCACCGTTAAGACATTTTTATTTTGAGGATACACAAGAAGGGCATTACTACTATCTGAAGGCACAAACTGGGCATTCTTGAAACATCAGCAAACATTCATAAGCATGCTTTTCTCACAATGGACTCAAAATAAAAATTACTATGTGGAAACAGTGGCAGCACTATTGTTGTATGGAGGCACATAGGTGGCATTAATACTATGTGGAGGCACAGTGGGGCACTATTACTATGAGCAATCACAGAGAACAATAATTGTGGAGGTATAAAGGAGAATATTATTTATTACTATGAATAGACATAGAGGGGGCACTATTACCATACTATGTGGAGGCACAGAGGGGGCACTATTACCATACTATGTGGAGGCACAGAGGGGGCACTATTACCATACTATGTGGAGGCACAGAGGAGGCACTATTCCAATACTATGTGGAGGCACAGAGAGGGCACTATTACCATACTATGTGGAGGCACAGAGGGGGCACTATTACCATACTATGTGGAGGCACAGAGGGGGCACTATTTCCATACTATGTGGAGGCACAGAGGAGGCACTATTACCATACTATGTGGAGGCACAGAGAGGGCACTATTACCATACTATGTGGAGGCACAGAGGGGGCACTATTACCATACTATGTGGAGGCACAGAGGGGGCACTATTACCATACTATGTGGAGGCACAGAGGGGGCACTATTTCCATACTATGTGGAGGCACAGAGGGGGCACTATTACCATACTATGTGGAGGCACAGAGGAGGCACTATTACCATACTATGTGGAGGCACAGAGGGGGCACTATTGCCATACTATGTGGAGGCACAGAGGGGGCACTATTTCCATACTATGTGGAGGCACAGAGGGGGCACTATTACCATACTATGTGGAGGCACAGAGGGGGCACTATTACCATACTATGTGGAGGCACAGAGGGGGCACTATTACCATACTATGTGGAGGCACAGAGGGGGCACTATTACCATACTATGTGGAGGCACAGAGGGGGCACTATTACCATACTATGTGGAGGCACAGAGGGGGCACTATTACCATACTATGTGGAGGCACAGAGGGGGCACTATTACCATACTATGTGGAGGCACAGAGGGGGCACTATTTCCATACTATGTGGAGGCACAGAGGGGGCACTATTTCCATACTATGTGGAGGCACAGAGGAGGCACTATTGCCATACTATGTGGAGGCACAGAGGGGGCACTATTACCATACTATGTGGAGGCACAGAGGGGGCACTATTACCATACTATGTGGAGGCACAGAGGGGGCACTATTACCATACTATGTGGAGGCACAGAGGGGGCACTATTACCATACTATGTGGAGGCACAGAGAGGGCACTATTACCATACTATGTGGAGGCACAGAGGGGGCACTATTACCATACTATGTGGAGGCACAGAGGTGGCACTATTACCATACTATGTGGAGGCACAGAGGGGGCACTATTTCCATACTATGTGGAGGCACAGAGGAGGCACTATTGCCATACTATGTGGAGGCACAGAGGGGGCGCTATTACCATACTATGTGGAGGCACAGAGGGGGCACGATTACCATACTATGTGGAGGCACAGAGAGGGCACTATTACCATACTATGTGGAGGCACAGAGGGGGCACTATTACCATACTATGTAGAGGCACAGAGGGGGCACTATTACCATACTATGGAGAGGCACAGAGGGGGCACTATTACCATACTATGTGCAGGCACAGAGGGGGCACTATTACCATACTATGTGGAGGCACAGAGGGGGCACTATTACCATACTATGTGGAGGCACAGAGGGGGCACTATTACCATACTATGTGGAGGCACAGAGGGGGCACTATTACCATACTATGTGGAGGCACAGAGGGGGCACTATTACCATACTATGTGGAGGCACAGAGGAGGCACTATTTCCATACTATGTGGAGGCACAGAGGAGGCACTATTGCCATACTATGTGGAGGCACAGAGGGGGCACTATTACCATACTATGTGGAGGCACAGAGGGGGCACTATTACCATACTATGTAGAGGCACAGAGGGGGCACTATTACCATACTATGGAGAGGCACAGAGGGGGCACTATTACCATACTATGTGCAGGCACAGAGGGGGCACTATTACCATACTATGTGGAGTCACAGAGGGGGCACTATTACCATACTATGGAGAGGCACAGAGGGGGCACTATTACCATACTATGGAGAGGCACAGAGGGGGCACTATTACCATACTATGTGGAGGCACAGAGGGGGCACTATTACCATACTATGTAGAGGCACAGAGGGGGCACTATTACCATACTATGTAGAGGCACAGAGAGGGCACTATTACCATACTATGTGGAGGCACAGAGGGGGCACTATTACCATACTATGTGGAGGCACAGAGGGGGCACTATTACCATACTATGGAGAGGCACAGAGGGGGCACTATTACCATACTATGGAGAGGCACAGAGGGGGCACTATTACCATACTATGGAGAGGCACAGAGGGGGCACTATTACCATACTATGGAGAGGCACAGAGGGGGCACTATTACCATACTATTGAGAGGCACAGAGGGGGCACTATTACCATACTATGGAGAGGCACAGAGGGGGCACTATTACCATACTATGGAGAGGCACAGAGGGGGCACTATTACCATACTATGGGGAGGCACAGAGGGGGCACTATTACCATACTATGGAGAGGCACAGAGGGGGCACTATTACCATACTATGGAGAGGCACAGAGGGGGCACTATTACCATACTATGGAGAGGCACAGAGGGGGCACTATTACCATACTATGTGGAGGCACAGAGGGGGCACTATTACCATACTATGGAGAGGCACAGAGGGGGCACTATTACCATACTATGGAGAGGCACAGAGGGGGCACTATTACCATACTATGGAGAGGCACAGAGGGGGCACTATTACCATACTATGGAGAGGCACAGAGGGGGCACTATTACCATACTATGGAGAGGCACAGAGGGGGCACTATTACCATACTATGGGGAGGCACAGAGGGGGCACTATTACCATACTATGTAGAGGCACAGAGGGGGCACTATTACCATACTATGGAGAGGCACAGAGGGGGCACTATTACCATACTATGTGGAGGCACAGAGTGGGCACTATTACCATACTATGTGGAGGCACAGAGGGGGCACTATTACCATACTATGTGGAGGCACAGAGGGGGCACTATTATTGGTCACTGTTCTGTAGAAATAGTGTTTGCAAAGTTCTTTCTATTAATGATCATATGGTGGTATTATACAGTCACTATGAGATGGTAATATATGGATATAGAGTGGTAGTATCATTTGCTCATAGTTTCACATAAATAGATTTTGTTCACTACTGTTATGGGGATTATAACTGACCTACGCTGCGCCCTGCACTGATTATGCTGTGGATCAGTTTGTCTTTGTAACAAAGTCCTGTGGTATGGCATATTTATCAGGTGAAAAATGGTAGCATGAAATTGGCAATTACCTTTAATTTACTGTTAAAGGGGTTATCCGGCTTCTTTTGACTTTTTTTCATTATTACACTATTGGGCTACATTGGGGCAGGTAAGTAGATAGAGACCACTTACCTGCCCTGCTGTCAGCCCCTCTCCCCCGGCTCAGAGCGGTCATGTGACCGTTCCTGCCGCGATTTTGCTGCTTCCGGTCATTTCATGTCTACATGGGCAGGGCCATGTTGACATGCAAATATGGAACTATGGAAATATGGAAATATGTCGCCTCCCTGCTAGGCTGTACAGTGCGTAGAGTAACCGCCCCCGTTCCCTGCA
This sequence comes from Anomaloglossus baeobatrachus, assembly GCF_048569485.1. NCBI lineage: Eukaryota > Metazoa > Chordata > Amphibia > Anura > Aromobatidae > Anomaloglossus > Anomaloglossus baeobatrachus. The sequence goes on along the minus strand of NC_134361.1, from coordinate 52,513,222 downwards.
TCCTCTCACACATTGCCCAGCACCCCGTACTCTGCCCACAACCTCCCACACACTCCGTAGTCTCCCCCCCCTGCCTCCTGTGCCCAGCTATGTGCGCCCTGAATTCCAGCCGATTCAGTGTCCAGTTCAATAAGGCAAGGAACACTTGCTGTCAGATACACTGTCAGCGCTGTGTCCCCAGTGCTTTATCATGTTTACTGCCTGACGCCCTGGGAACTGTCTTTCCACCCCCCCCCTCCCCCGTGCGCGCTCTCTGTGTCATCATGGGTCATTGTGTGTGTGCATCAGTCTGTGTCCCGCACCAGCCCCGCGGATGCCTGCACTGCAGCGTGTCAGTGTTTGCCCCCCTCTGCAGTATCAGCAGCTTCTCACCCTGCAGTGCTGGCATCCGCGGGGATGACGAACGCTGCTTGTCATCACTGCCCGTGCAGTCTGTGTCCCGCTCCCTGCCAGCCCCGCAGCTGCCCGCACTGCAATGTCAGTGTCTGCCCGCAGAATCAGCAGCTTCTCACGCCGTGGGGCTGGCAGGGAGCGGGACACTGACTGCTAAGGTTAGATGAGATAATTACCTGCTGTGACGATCTCCTGCCTCCTGACATCACCACGGTCACTGCCTTCTCTGCCCGTCTCGCGGGCGGCCCGAAACTGTCACTAGCAGTGACGTCACGGGCTCTCGCGATACTGCGTAGAACGCGGCGGGCATAGAAGTCAGTGACAGCGCTGACGTCAGCAGAGCAGGAGATCGTTACTGCAGGTAATGATCTCATCTAACCTCCTGACGGCAGCGCTCGGCATCCCCTGCAGTGACCTGGGCTGACCTATTGATGTTAGCTCAGGTCACTGCACGGCTCTCCCAGCCAATGGGGAACATTTTGTTCTTCATTGACTGGGAGTCTCATTGACTATGGTATGGATCGCCGTGCGACCCTCTTATTGGATTACGCCTGACCCGGATTTGATTGTTCTTGTCAATAAATTGTTGAAAGAGGGACTGTGGGGAGTGTTTTTTCAAATAAAACTTTTTTGTGGTCTATTTTTTATTTCTTACTGACTGGGTTGGTGATGTCGGGTATCTGATAGACGCCTGACCTCACCAACCCCAGGGCTTGATGCCAGGTGACATTACACATCTGGCATCAACCCCATATATTACCCCGTTTGCCAACGCACCAGGGCAACGAGATGAGTTGGGGCAAAGCACCAGGATTGGCACATCCAATGGATGCGCCACTTCTGGGGCAGCTGTAGCCTGCTATTTTTAGGCTGGGGAGTGTCCAATAACGGTGGACCTCCCTAGTCTGAGAATACCAGACCACAGCTATCCGCTTTACCTTGGCTGGTGATGCAATTTGGGGGGGACCCCACGTTTTTTGTTTTAAATTATTTATTTAATTTTAAATAACAGCGTGGGGTGCCCTCTGTTTTGGATTACCAGCCAAGGTGAAGCTGCCAGCTGTGGTCTGCAGGCTGCAGCCGTCTGCTTTACCCTAGCTGGCTACAAAAGATAGGGGGGACCTCACGTCGTTTTTTTTTAATTATTTATTTATTTATTGGCTAAATACAAGGCTAAGCACCCTTTAGTGCCACATGAAAGGCACTAAAGGGTGCCAGCTTAGAATATGCGGGGGGGTAGGACATTATATTGGTCTTTCTCATCTATTATCTATCCCTCTATCTATCCCTTGATTCATTCATCCATCCCTCTATTTATCCCTCTAGCTATCTGTCTCTATCTATCCCTCTATCTATCTAGCTGCTTCCGTTTTTTTGCAGTATGAAAAAAATAGGAAGGTACGCAGATGACACACGGACCATATACGGAACGGAACGGATGCCACACAGTTGCATGTGTGAAAAAACATGACCATTTTTTTGCGGACCGCAAAAACGGGACACTCCTGTGAATGTAGCCTAATCAAGAGGCTTATGAGGGTGATGTATTTAATTACAAAAAACTGTTTTTTCTTGGTGTATGTGTTTATTTACTGTCACTTACAGATTACTAAGGGGGGGTGTCTCATAGACCCTGACGATTAATATCTGGCTTAGAGGCAGCTGTGGGCTGTGATTAACTTCATATTAGCCTGATTGCCACTGCCCCAGAGCAACCAGGAAGAGCCAGGTAAAGTGCTGGGATTGTCACATCTAATGGATGTGACAATCCTGAGTGGCTGCAGGCTGCTATTTTTAGGCACGGGGCAGCTCAATAAATAGGGGTCTCCCCAGCCTGACAATACCAGCCCCCAGCTTTTGTGGTTTATCATGCCTGGGTACCAAAATTCGGGGGGACTGAATTTCGTTTATTTTTAAATTATTTTTGTAAATCAAGAAAAAAGCCGCATGCAGTTCCTCTTATTTGGATACACAGCCAAGATAAGCGCACGGCTGGGGGCTGCATACTGTAGCCATATGCTTTTTCTGTTCTTGGTGTCATAATATGGGAGAAAAACACAGTGAAAAATTTTATGCGTTTTATACCACAATAATGATCCGCAGAGTTGAATTGCTTTCCCGCTCATCAACCGTCTTGGCGCCCGTGATTGGTTGTAGGCAGATGCTGTCACATACGCTAAGGGTGCGTCTGACTGCAACCAATCACAGGAGACAGGACATCCGGAGGACGGGGAAAGCAGTGCATATGAATGAGCAGTAATTAGCGGCCCAGCAAGTGAAGGAGAAGCCACGGGAGCAGTGTACAGCTGCAACGGAGCCTCGGTCAGTATGAAGAGGTTTCTTCTTTTTTTTTTTTACTTTACTATTAATTTTTAATTTCACAAGTGCCTGATCCGGATCACACATCCGTAATCCAGGGCCTGGTTCTGCCCAACAATAGCCTCTGATACTCTGAAAAAGAGGGCTGTTTACCCCTACACTGACTGATAGAACGAGTTTTTTCAGTAGCTACTCTGAAAAGATGACGCAAAGTTTCATGAACCTCCATTTTCACCAACCCACAAAGTACAGTTTCATCAACACAGTATGATAGCCTCGACACAACCCACTACATTTTATAATGGCTCACACACAGTATAATGCGCTTCACATAGACATCCAAATACTATAATGTCCCCCTCATACAGCCCAGCAAACTATATTGTGGCCCCTACACAGATCAACACTGTATAATGGCTGCCCCACCTAATGATTACAAAAAATACTCATCTCTCCCCATTCTCCCGCTGCTCCAATCTTCGCAGCAGGTGTCCTGAATGCTCGGCACTGGTCTGCAGAGGGTGCGTTGAAGTGACATCATTGTGCCCTCTGCACTGAGACATCAAAGCTCATAAGCACAGGGAGAATAATAGAGGAGGGAGCCGTCAGATCATTGCTTTCAATTATATTGGCATTTATCGTTCAGTTGAACGTGCAATACAGGACGGAGGAGGGTCCAGTGCAGGCCCTGGAACTAGCCCCCTGACTCACAGGTCCCTTAGTAGCAACGTGGTCTGCCGCCATGAGCGGTACACAACTGTATACATCTTTCAATTTTAAATATTATATATATATATATATATATATATATATATATATATAATCTAATATATAAAGCTGAGTGTGTGTGTGTGTGTGTGTGTGTGTGTGTGTGTGTGTCCGCTAAAGGAATCCGCACTCTCATTTACAATAATGTTTTTTTGCACTGATGACCCATGTGACCCAGGGAACGATGTAGACTACGGTTTCACAGGAAAATTTAACCCTGCGCTTTACAGTTACTCTCCAAAAAACATGACTCCATTAAAGTGAATGGAGCCTGGAACTACAGTTTATTAATCTCAGCTGTGATTGGTTACTATAGTAACAAAGGACAGTGTTAGTATAAGAGGTAATAAGATGTCAGTGGGGAGACGGATAGAGAGACAGACAGGGAAAGAAAGGAGACGGAAAGCTAGAGACAGACGGTGAACATGACAGTGCGGAAATGAAAGCCACCTCACAGACCTGCATCATGCTAGTAGTGACATAAACATGCTGTGATGTATGACAGCATGACCAAAATATCATGTAGCCCAAGGAAAAAATAGTGATCAAGATTTTTCACAAAAATCTGCAGTAACTATATTTTATTGTAGATGATGATTATTATTATTATCGCACTATTTCTTGCTTGCAGTGTAGATATGTGAATCCTCACATCACATGCAGCAGACACAGTTGTCGACAGTCAGAATGAATGGTCATGTGACCACTCGTATGCAATCTGCACACTCTACATTCGGAGCCCAATGTGTCAATTCATATAGTGACACATAGAGGGATAAGCCTGGAGAATCTATGTGCATATATATATATATATATATATATACACACACATAACTATAGGACACAAACCACGCACAAACACACATGTACCATACATACATGGCGTATATATCTACTATAGACTCACATTGGGTGCTATATATAGTCTGCCTTACACAGTATTCATTTATCTATAAGGGGTGAGGAACATCTCTTTCTGTTACCATTGTGGATGGGATGTGAGCTGATTGCTGTGTCACAGATGAGAGAAGCTGGATCTCTGCTCTGTCACATGCTGAGAGGTCAGGTGCTGGGCAGAATACTGATCATTGAATGTGCAGAGGGAGGCCAGGGGGCGTTTCTGGACACTGAGGCCGGGCAGGGGCCGTTTCTGGACACTGAGGCCAGGCAGGGGCCGTTTCTGGACACTGAGGCCGGGCAGGGGCCGTTTCTGGACACTGAGGCCGGGCAGGGGCCGTTTCTGGACACTGAGGCCGGGCAGGGGCCGTTTCTGGACACTGAGGCCGGGCAGGGGCCGTTTCTGGACACTGAGGCCGGGCAGGGGCCGTTTCTGGACACTGAGGCCGGGCAGGGGCCGTTTCTGGACACTGAGGCCGGGCAGGGGGCGTTTCTGGACACTGAGGCCGGGCAGGGGGCGTTTCTGGACACTGAGGCCGGGCAGGGGGCGTTTCTGGACACTGAGGCCGGGCAGGGGGCGTTTCTGGACACTGAGGCCGGGCAGGGGGCGTTTCTGGACACTGAGGCTGGGTGGTATCAGCTCTGACTAAGGTTTGGCAACCAAGAATACAGGAAATTGTCATGTTTGTTGGAGCTGAATGTAATCAAGGTGCTGCAGAGAATAAAGGGTGAATTCAAGAGGAACAAAAGTTAGAAAACAAAAAATAACAATGTAGGGGTGATTTATATGACAATAAAGCACAGATTAGCTTACAATTTTTTTTGGAGTGTATGTCGGATAACTCCTTTAATTTTGATTTCCTTCAACGTCAGGCTCGGCCATATTTGTAATTGGGACCCCTATCTTGGGATGTTGGTTTGGGTGGGGGTACCCAGTCCGACAAATGCCGGTAGATAATCGATATTATTTACTACATCTGTTATTGTCTTTGAACTGTACGGATTTTAAAGTAAAAATAAAAAATGAATTAAATGACGCATGTTCCCTCACTATTCAAACAATCCAATGTCACAGCATGTCAGAAACTTTCCATTGTGCCTGTAAGGGTGATCTATTGTCCCTATTGTGACAGATGATAGTTTTTCCATTACAAGGCAAGATCGTAGAGGACAGCTCCGGAAGAATATGAAACTAATTTATGGCAGTGTTTACTGAGATGTTTGTCAGGTATTCTCAGGAGAGCAGTTAGCATATGAAGCCAGTAATGTACCCTCAAGACTGTTTTGATTACATTTTCAATATGTTTCCTACGTTTCTTTTTTTTTCCTCCTGGGCAATTCCAATGTAAGTGAAGGAACTTCTGAAAAGCTCTACGGATTTTAAAACATTTGTGAAATGATCCAATGCTACATTTTTTCTGTTTGTTTCCCATTAGTTTTAATACCTGCTTACAAAATCTAAACTTTTAGAACCATAAAGCACTAGGTGGAAGTGGTGAAAGACGTGAGGTTGAAACGTCTAAAAGGAAAGAAGAAAAGGGGAAGAGTTTTGCTCTGTCTCAGGTCATTATCTTATAATATGGATCTGAGGTTTTGTACCGCACCGTAAGAGACCAAGATCAATATTGAAATTAAGCAGTCTGATTCCTTGATAGGCTTTCTGGAATTAAAAAAAATGTGTGTGCATAAGCTAGGGCCTGGATGGCATATTTTTGCCTGGGGGCAATCACAGATCAGTGGTCCTCTAGTTGCAGGGGCTCATCTTTAGCCAGATTATCTCTGGCTTCTGCAATAAAGCAGCAGAGGTAATAGGCTTTAAACATAATGGTGCTTAGTACATAGATATGGAAGCTGAATGAAGCTTAGTACATAGATACAGATCAGGAAGAAACTATAGTACAAGTACAGGAATAGAGATGAGTAAACCTGAGGCTCGAGGTTCAGGTTTGGAAACAGACTTCTAAAAAACAAGGATTCGGTTCAAGGTTTAAGCGAGTGACGACTATGAACCACTCAAGTGAGCAGCGCTGTGCTTGGGTATGTGCGATGCTCAGCCCGGTGTGAGCCATGTGCAGTGCTTGATCAGCTCACATATGGGGTGAAACCAGCGTGATCAGATGTAAGTGTAGACATGCAAATCCCCCCCCAAAAAGAAAATTCTATACCCCGCACACCCTACCCTGGAAGTGTTTTGCTTATGGGCAATTAGCAGAACACTTCTGGGGCACAGTGGGTGGGGTTTATAAAATAAAAAAATAAAAAAATTGGGGGGTTTGCATGTATGCGCTACATGTGATCACTCTGCTTTTACCCCAAATGTGAGCCGATCAAACTGCATACCGCTCGCACAGAAATGTGCATCACTCATACCCTAGCACTGCGCTGCTCGCTTGAGGGGTTTGTACTCAGCACTCACTCGAATCCTGAACCCAAACCTTGTATTTTTTGGAAGTCTGTTTCCAAACCCAAACCTCGAGCCTCAGGTTCGCTCATCTCTATTTAGGAATAGAACCAAGCTTACCACACCAACAAGTGAACAAATTCACACTTACTACAAAGATACAGCAACAGAACTAAGACTAGTACATAGATAAAACCAAACCTATTGTATAAATATGGTACCAGGACTAAGATTACTACATAAATACAGAAAAAGAAAGACGCTTAATGCATATGCATAGATAAGTAAGCAGAACCAAGTTTAGTATATAGTTGCGTGAACCAAAAGAAATTTACTACATAACTAAGCTTAGTACATCAATATGGGAAAATAACAGCCTTTACTACATAGATACAGCAACAGAACCAAACTTACTACATAGATATGGGAACATAATGAAGCTTACTGCATAAATAGGGTACCAGAACCAAGCTTATTACACAGACGCAGTCCCAGAATTGATCTTACTTAACAGATACAGGAGCAAAACCAAGCTTACTACAGAGATATGGAAATAGAACACGATGTCAGAATAAAAAGTGTGTGGATTGGAAATTCCATGTTATTCTCAGAGTTTTATCAAATTCATTAAACAGCAAGTTGTGTTGACAAAAGCTGAGTACTATACAAAAGTGTTCTAGTGAAGCCCACCACTTTAAAAAAAAAAAACAAAAAAGACAACATTTATAAACTTTATTTTTGCCCTCAAAATATACATTAGGATTAAGGCTATATTAGGATTTGGCTGTTTTCACACCCTCTAATCTTCATTTTACAAGTCTATATACAGTTTGCCTATTTACAGTCACATGCCAGCCTCTCCTTTTTGCATTTCTCAATTCAGAAAGTTTATGGCATATTAAGTCCACAGCACTTTACAAATATGATCATCACTGTCCCCATTGGGGCTCACAATATAAAGTCCCTATCAGTCTGTCTTTGGAATGTGGGTGGAAATCAGAGGACAAGGAGGAAACCCACGCACACATGGGGAGAACAGACACACTTCTGACAGATGTTTTCCTGGATGGGATTTGAACCCAGGACTGCGAAGAGTGGAATCATTGAAATTCGATTTGGCAAGTTCAGCCGAACTTTAAAGTTCGGTCCTGGACTGGACCTGAACCCCAATGGAAATCACTGATTGGGCAGTTCGGGTCTCTGCCCACATACAGCCAAGCACAAACAGATCACTTCTGGAGGGCAGATTTTTTTTTTGGGTGCACACTACATCCGATGACGCTCTTTTTACCCCCAGTGTGAGCCATTCAAACACTGAAAGTGACTCGCACTGGGTTGAGTACCGAGCGTACCCAAGCGCAGTGATGCTCAACCTAGTGGTTTACATATGCAAAGCATCCAAATTCTAAACTCGTACACGGTTTTTCTTGTAAAGTCCGTGCTTGGTATAAAAATCGAACTTTACTTTTCAGGTTCACTCATCTTTACCCAGAACAAGAGATGAGTGAACCGCAGATGGACAACAACCTTAAGCATACCGCAAGAGCTACAATTGAATGCGTTAGACCAGTGTGTCCCAAACTTCAGTCCTCACTGTCCCCACCCAGTCATGTCTTCAGGATTTGCTTAGCATTGAACAGGTGATAATATCATTATCAAGGCATTACCTGTGCAATACAAAGGAAATACAGTGGAACCTTGCTTAATGAGAACAATCCGTTCTGGGACTGTGCTTGTTAACCAAGTTACTCGTTAGGTAAAGCAAGATTTCCCATAGGAAATCATTGCAATGCAAACGATTCGTTCCACAACATGTTAAATTTCCCATCCTGGTCCCCTATTCTGTCATTCCACACACGTGCAAACAAAACACAAACTCACACAAACACACATGCACGCACGCACACGCACGCACATATTATATGCTCACCTTACCTTCTGTTCCATTGCCGGTTTCCTGGGACTTGCTGTTCTCTGGTATGGGGCCTGGCTGTGTATCGCGTTACCATAACGACGAGGGAGGAACTTCCCGGCCAGAGCGCTGACGTCAAAGGCAGAGCCACTTGCCTCTGATTGGCCAGCGCGCTGCCTTTCAGTAGCGCCGACAGGAAGTTGCTCCCTCGTTGCTACGGATGCCAATACACAGCGTGGACTGGAGCGCAGCGGCGAACTACAGGACCCAGGAGGCCGGCGATGAAATGGAAGGTACACATATTATGTTATATTTTATGCTCACCTTACCTTCCGTTCCATCGCAGGCCTCCTGGGTCTTGTAGTTCGCCGCGAGGACGTCGCGATGTACCCGGGAACTACAAGAACTATGAGGCCGGCGGTGGAACGGAAGGTAAGGTGAGCATAATACTGTATTTGTGTGCATGCGTGTGTGTTTGTGTGTGTTTGTGCGTAAATGTCTGTGTTTGTGTGGACTGCAAGTTCGGGTCAGAGCGCGGTGGATGTATGGAACCGGAAGTGTGTGCAGTGAGGACTTTGCTCGTACAGCAAAGCTTTCTCGTACAGCGGGTTACAAATTAATTCTCGTTAAGTGGGTTACTCGTTAAGCGAGGTACCACTGTACTGAAAACATGACCTGTTGGGGGCCATGAGAACTAGAGCTTGGGAATCACTGGGTTACACCAAAGCATATTCATGTGTTTGAATGGCCCAGTCAAAGTCTACAACCCCTGGAAAAAATTATGAAATCACCTGGCTCTGAGGATGTTCATTCAGTTGTTTAGTTTTATACCATGTCTGTGATCTGCTTTTTTTAAACAAAAGTAAAGTAATTTCAAATAGCAACTTTCTAGCTTTAAGAAACACTAAAAAAAAAATCATGAAAACATAATGTGCTAGCCAGTAACTGTTATTTTTCAAGACCAAACAGGGGGAAAAAATTATGGAATCACTCAATTATGAGGAAAAAATTATGGAAATCACCCTGTAAATTTTAATTCCCAAAACTAACACCTGTATCAAATAAGATCTGCTTGTTAGCCCGCATCTAAAAAGGAGTGATCCCACCTTGGAGAGCTGTTGCACCAAGTGGACTGACATAAATCATAGCTCCAACACAAGAGATGTCAATTGAAACAAAGGAGAGGATTATCAAACTTTTAAAAGAGGGTAAATCATCACACTATGTTGCAAACCATGTTGGTTGTTCACAGTAAGCTGTGTCTAAAATCTGGACCAAATACAAACAACATGGGAAGGTTGTTAAAGGCAAACATACCAAGGAAGACATCAAAGCGTCAAGACAGGAAACTTAAAGCAATATGTCTCCAAAACAGGAAATGCACAACAAAACAAATGAGGAACGAATGGAAGGAAACTGGAATCAATGTCTGTGACCGAACTGTAAGAAACCGCCTAAAGGAAATGGGATTTACATACAGAAAAGCTAAACAATAAAAAGATGACTGCCTGAAGAGAACATGTGAATTTTTCACAGTCATTGATGATATGGGGCTGCATGTCAGGTAAAAGCACTGGGGAAATGGCTGTCATTACATCTTCAATAAATGTCCAAGTTTACATTGAAATTTCAGACACTTTTCTTATCCCATCAATTGAAAGGATGTTTGGGGATGATGAAATCATTTATCAAGATGATAATGCATCCTGCCATAGAGCAAAAACTGAAAACATTCCTTGAAAGAAAACACATAAAGTCAATAACATGGCCTGCAAATAGTCTGGATCTCAATTCAATTGAAAATCTTTGGTGGAAGTTGAAGAAAATGGTCCATGATAAGGCTCCAACCTGCAAAGCTGATCTGGCAACAGCAATCAGAGAAAATTGGAACCAGATTGATGAAGAGTACTGTTTGTCACTCATTAAGTCCATGCGTCAGAGACTGCAAGCGGTTATAAAAGCCAGAGGTGGTGCAACAAAAAATAATAGTTATGTATTGGAGTGTTCTTTTGTTTGTTTTTCATGATTTGATAATTTTTACCTCATAATTGAGTGATTCCATAATTTTTTTTCCCCCTATTTGGTCTTGAAAAGGAACAGTTACTGGCTAGCACATTATGTTTTCATGATTTTATTTTTAGTGTTTCTTAACGCCAGAAAGTTGACATTTGAAATCACTTTAGTTTTGTTCCCGGTCTGTGATCTGCTTTTTTTTTTTTAACAAAAGTGAACAAGTGAATGAACATCCTCAGAGCCAGGTGATTCCATAATTTTTGCCAGGGCTTGTAGACTTAAATTCTATTGAGAATCTGTAGCAAGACAAGAAAATTGCTGTTCACAGATGCCTCCATCCAATTCACTGAGCCAAAGCTATTTTGCAAAAAAGAATGGGCGAAATTTTTAGCCTCTAGATGCACAAAGCCGGTAGAGACATCCGCAAAAGACTTGCAGCAGCAATTGCAGCAAAAGGTGGTCCTTCAAAGTATTGACTTAGTGGGGCTTTGTACAAATGCACATCACAATTTACAGATTTATATTTTTAAAACATTTAGAAAACCAGGTATCCTTTCCTTTACACTTTACAAATACTTGCTACTTAGTGTTTGTAGATCACAAAAAAATCCCCAAAATGTACATTTACATTTATGAGTGTAATGTGAAAAAAATGTGGAAAAGTTCACATGGTATAAATACTTTTTCAAGGCACTGTTTGTTTTTAGCCCACTTGTGGTCGGAGGACGTTGTGCCAATGGCTCAGAATTCGGAGTATTGGTATTTCATCGAACAATAGAAGAAAATGAATCAGTAAATCTTAAGATTCCCATACACTGTTTTGATCGTTCCTCGAATATGAACTTGTTACTCAAATCTTTTTCTATAAAATTCTGCTGAAAATGATTGGTTCTTCAAGATTAAAAGCAAAGCACATGTCAATCTTCAAGCTCACATGAATCATCTTACCGCCATTGTCAAAGGTTTCAGAGACATTTAATGATAACAATCTAATTTCCAAAGAGAATATTGAAAACATTGTACCTACACCCGGCAGAATATTATCAAGAACAAGAAAAGGTTTCCATTGAAATGAGAAAAAAAAAAATGTAATTTTCCTACTTTTTGAAGTGCAGATAAAAATCTCAATTTGAAAAGCTGAATTTTCTGCATCAGCTCAAAGAAAAGGAGAAACAGGTGTAATTGATCGGGAAGGAAACTGCGAGGAATGGTAACTAATTTAGTAAGAAGTAAGTTCTAAGCCAGGTGCAAAGAATATAAGAAAAGAGCTAAAAAGTATAACGTCCTCTTACAAACTCTTCAAGTTCTTATCCCTCATGCTTTAAAAAGATTCTCAATAAAAGATAAATAAACCAACCAAAGAAAACTCATATTATGGCATCTTCTTAAGCAACAGGTTTTAGGTACACAAATCCACCAATCAGCATACAAATTAATCAATAAGACATGTATCTGCATATCACATCAAGAATCAATAAATACTCAACTTATCAGGGATCCCCAAACTTTGGCTCGCGGGACCATGATGTGAGGCTCGCTGCTGTCTGCCAGCTTGGTGCATTAGCACAAGGTCTATGAAGAGCAGGTCTCCAGATGGTGGCTTTTCTGAGTAGCCCCATATACTGGACTTGGGTTTGCAGAGCTATATTAAGTGCTAAACTTCAGATAGGATGATACTGCCAGGCAGGGGAGGTGATTGAAGCCTGAAGTGATAGTGTGGCGGGAGTGCTTGATGCAAGAATACCCATTGGGGTAAGGTGTAAAGCCTTTGAGGCAAGTATATTTATTCAATTTTATTTTGGTGGGGAAGGTTTGACTGTCATTATACCGATAAAGGGGGCTCTTGGCATCACTTGTCACGTGTATAAGGACAGGCTCAGGATTAGCGTTCTCATTTACCATCTGAGGCCATGCACATTTAAACGTTTCTTTTTTTCCTTTGGCCATTTAAGGGTTAATCCCTTCCCTTGTGCAGCAGCAGATTTGCTCAGCTGCCGTCATTTGAGCACTTCCAGGCTTTATTTAATAACTCTGCTTACTGGAAAGGTTGCTGGTTATTCTATTCAGTTAGGAGCTAGCCAGGGAGCAGAGAGGACATGTTATTACTGCTTCTGCTGTGATTGTTTTAAGTTGTTTATTCTACCTCCTTTTCTTTGTACCCTTACCCACCTTACTCACTTTTGGTTATCCCCTGGTGCAGGGCTTAGGAGTGTTTGAGTTTTTGTTTACCCTATACGTTGCTTTGTGTTGGTGGGGTTTTTGGGGTCTCCATCCTGGTCAGTTCCCTGGGTGGTGGAGACAAAGTCTATAAGGCCAGGAGAGGAGACAGGGCCACGTGAGAGGCTCAACCCTTTAAGTCTACGGTTGGGATCAGGGACAGCACAGGGACCCCAGTCTTAGGGTCAGCCGAGGAGCCCCTGTACCATCCTTGTCTGCCCATTACATCACTACTGTGGAGGAAGTGGGAGCTATATGTCCCTTCTCCGAGGGCGGGCTCTGGATGTGGCTCACAACCCTTTCTCAGACCTGAATGGGGCTTTCAAGGTAAAGAAGGCTAGGGACCACTGTCTTTGATGACACTTTGCTCCTGATAGATTACAATATATGAATCCTACTTGTTCAAAATTATACTGGTGATGAAGTGGAAAGGCGGGCACTTTATTTCACATTTTATGGAGTAGCTCCAAATAAAACCCTGCTGGGAGGCAGCCAAAAATATTTTAAACTGGCTAGTTGAAATCAAGAAGACACTTACTACTGATATGGCCATTCTGCTGAATGAATTAAAATAAAAATTAGCAATATGGCACACAAACCTTTAACTGTACACCTGATTTATAGCAAACTAGTTGCTATAAGACTTTTGAAACAAGCAAACCTTCCACACATTAATACATTTAAAGAAAAACACCCAATCTTTTTTACCCAAATCCTATTCTTCAATGTAGTATAGTGTAGGTTCGTTAACACTTAATGATTACAGCTAATGATGAGCGAGTTTCAAAATACTCAGATTCGTGATACTTGTAACGAGTACTGTCTAATACTCACGTATGCATTCCAAATAGCGTGTGCAATGCAAGTCAATGGGCAATACTCGCAATGTAACGAGTAACCTGAATGCCGTACTATTCATGCAAGTAGTGAATAGTGCAGAATTCTGGTTACTCATTACCATACGCGTTTTTTTAATTAATCACAGCCTTTCCTGGTTTCCAACATCACTCAGGTTCTCTTCTAGGTCACATGACAATTCCTCTTGGTACTGGATCACACAAAGACTGCTGTGTGGGGCGCTGATACTTTCTCAATAAAGATGTATGAAACTTTTGAACGAGGCTCCATAAAATTAGATCGAGAAAGCAATTTACAGTCCATAGATAAAACCTTGTGTGATCAGATTAGTCTTTCAAGTAATGCGACGCGGCAGAGGAGTGGAGCAGCGCTGTAAACTGGAGAAGACAGCAATCAAGTATACTACTGGACCAATACTACATCGCATAGATAGGATTAAAAAAAAAAAAAAAATTGTTAGGAGCGGTTAACCAAGGAGAACCACATATACAAAAATGCTAGCTTTTTTGACACAAAACCCATTTCCCCAAATTCTGTGAGACATATAACCTATGGCTAAACTTGCATTTTTCCTTCCTCTTTTCCCATGATTTTCTGTAGTCTTGTCAGTAATAACTATTTATAATGACATACTCTATATACTGACAACTTTTCACACAACTTAATTGACTACTCCTATGTAATCAGTTTTCTGTAACAACAAAACTAGATTGTATATTTTACAGGCTTGTCAAATAGCTATTTCATCAAATGTCATATTTTCGTTCCTGTTTGGATATTTATGTGATTCGATTTTTTTTATTTTTTTTTTATGTATTCCTACTTGTAGAATTGAATTAAAACGTGCAATTTAAAAATAAATATCTAATGTCTGAATTCCAGTGGTGGGGACCATTGACCAGATGCCATTAGGGTGCATTAATAAGATATTATGGTAAAGTTGATAATATAGTGGCTTTATCGAAATCATTCACTCACGAGACTTTCTGGTAACGTACATGCATAACTGAAGCCCAATCATGACATCCAACATCTCGACAGGAGACAATGGCAATACGCATACAAAGTTTGCATGAAGTTCCAACAAAGGTGGTGCTTTACACGATGTGACATCACTAACGATATATCGTCGGGGTCATGTCGTTCGTGACGCACATCCGGCTTCGTTAACGACATCGCAGTGTGTGACACCTAGGAGCGACGATCAACGATCGCAAAAACGCCAATAATCGTTGATCGTTGACATGTCGCTCCTTTTCAGAATATCGTTGGTGGTGCATGCCGCTGGTTGTTCGTCGTTCCTGCGGCAACACACATCGCTATGTGTGACACTGCAGGAGCGACGAACAACTCCTTCCTTCCGTCCACCGGTAATAAGGAAGGAAGGAGGTAGGCGGCATGTTCCGGCCGCTCATCTCCCCCCCTTCTCTGCTATTGGGCGGCCGCTTAGTGATGCCGCTGTGACGCCAAACGAACCTCACCCTTAAAGGAGAGATTGTTCGGTGTCTCCAGTGACGTCGCTAAGCAGGTATGTGCATGTGACGCTGCCGTAGCGATATTGTTCGCTACGGCAGAAATCACCCCCATGACGAAACTGCGATGTGGGCAGATGCTATCGCTAGCGATGTTGCAGCGTGTAAAGCACCCTTTAGTGAACAGTCGACTCCGACTTCAGACTACTGGAATTGACTGCAGGGCAAAAGGTAGGGAAAAGCCGAAAACAACTTGCAAAAAACCCTTTTCTGTAATCCAGCTGTCTATGCCCTTTAACTGCACAATTTATCTTGTACAGCACAGAGCTCCGCCAATTATACAAAATAAAACCATGTCCATTGATATTAGATACATAGGCGTAGGAACCGGTTGATGTCTGACTTTGAGATTTTGTTCTGTTGGCAAAAGAGCAATGTCCTGAGTGCAGTTACAGGTAGAATTCATAATAATTCGAAGAATTATTCCCCGCTTTGGGACACTCTTAAGGATCTTAGTGAGTTGATACACACGGCGCTTCTGGTATGGTGCTTATGTAGGGTCCAAAACTATGTCAAGTAGATGTAGAAACTTGGCACTCAAGATTAATGTGAATGGTGGCATTTCCACATAGACCGTGGTGGACACCACGTCATACTAAGTTAAGGCTACTTTACACACTGCGATATCGGTCCCGATATTGCTAGTGTGGGTACCCGCCCCCATCTGTTGCGTGACACGGGCAAATCGCTGCCCGTGCCGCACAACATCGCCCAGAGCCGTCACACATACTTACCTGTCCGGCGAGGTCGCTGTGACCGGCGAACCGCCTCCTTTCTAAGGGGGCGGTCCGTGCGGCGTCACAGCGACGTCACTGAAGCATCACTGAACCGCCGCCCAATAGCAGCGGAGGGGCGGAGATGAGCGGGACGTAACATCCCGCCCACCTCCTTCCTTCTGCATAGCAGCCGGGAGGCAGGTAAGGAGAGCTTCCTCGTTCCTGCGGCGTCACACGCAGCGATGTGTGCTGCCGCAGGAACGAGGAACAACTTCGTTACTGCTGCAGTAACGATTTTTAAGAATGGACCCCCATGTCGCCGATTAGCGATTTTGCACGTTTTTGCAACGATGCAAAATCGCTTATCGGTGTCACACGCAACGGCATCGCTAATGCGGCCGGATGTGCGTCACAAATTCCGTGACCCCAACGACTCCGCATTAGCGATGTCGCAGCGTGTAAAGCCCCCTTTACTCCATTTGCCAAGTTGCTATACTCTCTGAGGACCCTCTACACACACACACGAAGGTCTTTGACGGAAACATCTGTGCTTGTGCTGGTCCTACAAGTTCTTCACAATAAAAACCACTATTCACAATGACCCTATAGACCTTCTGGCATATTATAAAATACCTAAATATTACAGATCTAGTCATTCTTATAATATTTTAGTATATCAGGAATTGCTCTCAATTCTAATTTTATAACTGTGTTATGTTAAATTCTCATCAGATTTAACCTTTTAACAAAGTAAATTGGGATAAAAACTCAAAAACTACAACAATAAATGGGTCATTTCCGTAGACCCTGCCATTAATGCAATACATTTTATATAAAGAAAAAAAGAGCCTAATATATTGTACAGGCTGTAGAATTCATCATTGCCTGTAATAAATTGCCTATGTGAGTTTGCAAGCTTAGAGCAGGTAATACGGATTCCAGTCACAGACTTTCTTAGAAGTTCATTTAAGATCAGCGCAAGAGTTGAAGCCAAGGACAGGTGGATATCATATCTCCAACTCCTTCAGGACAATTTAGAAGTTTTTATAAGCTTTGATGAAACATTTCTAATCCTGAAGTCAAGAGAAACTCGGGAGAGCAAAAATATATTATGCACATGCTGCTAAATATGTCTTCAAGGACTGTTTTATAGCTTGTACTATAGAAAGATTTTCCGCTAAGAAGTATCTAAGTTTGTATTTCAATCATTTATATCTAGATAAAGTAAGATATATTTTAGAATCCGGCACTACAACATAAAAAAATTGGAATCCATATGTAGATGCTTCGGGTTCAGCCTTGTCTTGCATCTTCAAACTGTTATGTGAGCGTCACACGATACGATCTATCGTGCGATCGCACGAGCTATCGTACCCGCCTCCGTCGTTTGTGCGTCACGGGCAATTAGTTGCCCATGGCGCACAAAGTCGTTAAACCCCCGTCACACGCACTTACCTCCCGGACAACGACGCTGTGGGCGGCGAACATCCTCTTCCTGAAGGGGGAGGGAAGTTTGGCGTCACAGCAACGTCACACAGCGGCCGGCCAATAGAAGCGGAGGGGCGGAGATGAGCGGGACATAAACATCCCGCCCACCTCCTTCCTTCCTCATTGCCGTAGTGATGTGTGCTGCCCCGGGTACGATGAACAACCGGCGCACAGAAGAAGAAACGACTTTTTGAAAATGAGCAACGTGTCAACGAGCAACGATAAGGTGAGTATTTTTACTTGTTCACCATCGCTCGTAGCTGTCACACGCTATGATATATCAAATGATGCCAGATGTGCATCACTTACGATGTGACCCCGCCGACATATCGCACGATATATTGTCTCGTGGGATGCCCGCATTAGAGTAACAGCTGTTGATTACCAAACATATGGAAAGCTAAGGTGCATGGAAGGCTAAAAAACTGAGCTTTCATCAAGTGGTAGGAGTTAAAAGCCAAAACAAAAACATTTTAAAAATTATAATACTTAGAAAGAGTTATCACTTCAGCTCAAGGACGTCCATCTGTAGAATGGCACCAAGGTCCCGATTTATCAAGATTGGTTAATTCCTTGCTGGTCATAAGGGGCCATGGTGGAGTCAGACTTCTCCCGAAAAGGTGCCTACCTCTTCATGAAATCGGAGTGTCAAGTGACATACACCTCCATGCATCTCGATACAAATCAGTGTCTAAAGTAAGATTTCTCGAGTAAGGGTACGTGCTCACGATCAGGACCCGCTGCATCCTGGACGTGGCGGGTCCTGACCTGCGGGGCCGCGAGTCTCCTCCGCAGGAGAATGCAGGAGGCCGCAGCTGCCTGTGACCATAATCAGGGTTCGGAGTGCTGCAGTTGCTCGCTTGCATTCTCCATACAAAGAACGCTTGCGACTCCACAGCGGGAAGCCACACCACATGTCAGTTTTTGCTGCGAGACATACACGCACAGCGGGCAGTAGATTTCTAGAAATCCCATCTAGATTTCTAGAAATCCCATCCTCTGTGCGTGTACTGTACAACACAGCATTTTGGATGCAGCAAAAACACATTGTAGCCAAAGCGCTGCAAACACTGATTGTTGGCACGCAGTCTAAAGGGGGCTTTATACGCTACGATATCGTTAATGATTTATCGTTGGGGTCACGTTGTTTGTGACGCACATCCGGCGTCATTAACGATATCGCAGTGTGTGACACCGCAGGAGCGACGGACATCTCCTTACCTGCCTCCACTGTCAATGCGGAAGGAAGGAGGTGGGCGGGATGTTACGTCCCGCTCATCTCCGCCCCTCCGCTTCTATTGGACGGCTGCCGTGTGACGTCGCTGTGACGCCGCACGACCCACCCCCTTAGAAAGGAGGCGGTTTGCCGGCCAGAGCGACGTCGCAGGACAGGTAAGTCCGTGTGACGGGGTAAGCGAGGTTGTGCGCGACGGGCAGCGATTTGCCCGTGTCGCACAACCGACGGGGGCGGGTACGATCGCTTGCGATCTCGCTAGCGAGATCGCAGCGTGTAAAGCCCGCTTAAGGCCTCTTCTACATGATTGTGCAAAACACAATTGTTTTGCACCGTCCGTGGTATAGATGTGTATGTGTGTACGTATGTCCGTGTGTGTTCAGCGTGTGCTATCTGTGTGACATCCGCATAGCACACTGACAGCATGAACTTCTATACTTACCTGTCTCCGGCGCCCGATCCGAGGTCTAGTGAATATGCAATGAGCATAATGAGCGTTGCTCGGAAGCAAGTGACAGCAGCGCTGGAGACAGGGCAGTATAGAAAAGCATTTTATTTCACAGACACGTGTTTTCTCCCGTACGTGTCACACTGATGTCACATGGAGCACATCAGTGTGCGGGCTGTGTGACATCTGTGCTACCGGAGAAAAACGGACATGTCTACGTATGGCGCACACGGACACAAGTATGCGCAACCCAGACACACGATCCGTGTGAAAACACGCACATGAGAGCAAACACATTGACTGTAATGGGTCTACGTGTGTCCGTGTCTCTAGTACGTGTAAAAACAGACATCATACATGCCAGAATTACAGACGTGTGAAAGGGGCCTAAGAAACACTACAGCTTAGGAAGAATTAGACAAGCTGTGGCATCACATCTTTGTCCTGCCCCAGATCTGCCTATTTTGGGAGAGCTGGGAGAAATTGGTGTCAAAATGCCAAAAGGCCATAACATTTTTGTGAGACTTCAATATGCGCAAAAATGTTGCACTGACACTTCTTTCCCCCCAATTTCAATATAAAATTACATATTGTTTAAATCAAGTTTTTATGTGACAGGTTTTTAGTTTGTATTTAAATTAAATTTTTTTATATTGTAATTTTTTTTTCTTTTACTTAGTTACATAGGTTGAAAAAAAGACCTAGGTCCATCTAGTTCAACCTTCCTCCACCAATTATACATTTTGTCACTAAGTCCCTTATAACCAACAATTGTATGTGTACTGAGGAAATCATCCAGCCCTGATATAAACGCTGTTATAGTATCTGCCATTACTACCTCTTGTGGTCGGCATTCCACAGTCTGACTGCTCTAACTGTAAAGAACCCTTTCCTATTTAGCTGCCGGAATCGCTTTTCTTCCACTCGCAGTGAGTGCCCCCTGGTCCTTAGTATTGTCTTTGGAAGAAATAAGTCATGTGCCAGTCCTTTATATTGACCACACATGTATTTATACATATAAATGGGATCTCCTCTGAAACATATTTAACGTCTTCAACCTGTCATCATACGGGCGGCCTCCATTCCTTGTAGTAGTCTAGTTGCCCGCCATTGAACTGATTCTAACTTCTGAATGTCCTTATTAAAATGTGGAGCCCAAAACTGGATCCAATATTCCAGATGTGGCCTTATATTTGATTTATAGAGGGCTAACAACATGTTGGGATCACGGGATTTAATCTCTCTTATTATACACCCTAAAATCTTGTTTGGTTTAGTAGCTGCTAAAAAAAAAAAATCTTAAATTTTCATACCATTTACTGTGGATTTTTTAGACTTTCCTTATTTTTGGAGGCAAGATTACAATAACAGGTAATACCTCTATACACAGCTGATAACACAGGAAACACCTATTACGATAGGCGCCGATTCTGCTCCCTCTCCCTTCATATTGACTTTTGACCAGTCTCATTACATACTTCAATAAAAAATAGCGTCAAGATCTAACCATTATGGCTATGTACATGTGTTGTTTCCTGAAACAATAGACAGTTAGAGTCCAAAAAAAGCCTAATGCGGGTGTCACACGAGACGATCTGTCGTGCCATATGTTGTTGGGGTCACAGTTTTTTTCGTAACGCACATCCGGCATCGTTTGCGACGTCGTCCCGTGTGACACCTACGAGCATCTGTAAACGATCGCAAATCGGTTACGAAATGCGAATCGTTTAGACATCACTCACTTTTAAAAAATCGTTTATTCTACTTTGCGTTGGTTGTTCATTGTACCCGGGGTCGCACACATCGCTCCGTGTGACACCCTGGGAACGATGAACACAGCTTACCTGCGTCCCGGCGGCAATGCGGAACGAAGGAGGTAGGCGGGATGTTTACGTCCCGCTCATCTCCGCCCCTCCGCTTCTATTGGCCGGCTGCTGTGGGACATCACTGTAACGCCAAACGTCCTTCCCTCTTCAGGAAGTGGACGTTTGCCGCCCACAGCGACGTCGTTCGGGAGGTAAGTACGTGTGACAGGGGTTTAACAACTTTGTGCGCCACGGGCAACTAATTGCCTGGGACACACAAACGACGGGGGCGGGTACGATCGCTCATGCAATTGCACGATAGATCATACCGTGTGACGCCTGCATTAGTGGCCAGCGTAAAAATTGAAGACTTTGAATTTTTATTTTTAATACAGATTGTGAAAAAAATGGTTAAAAATGCATTTAACAAAAAAACCTGATTTAAACAAAAACTCAATTTCTGATGATAAATTTCTTTTTACAATTCCTTCACCAGAAAAAAAGATGTATAGATACAGTTTTCCCTCAAGAATTTCTTCTGCTCAAGGATGTAAACTTCTAAAATAAAATCAATAGTTTTCACTTCTGCTTATAAATGTGCCACCAAAAGTTATTGAATGCAATGTAATAAAAAGACAGGCGCCAAAAAATGTTCTCCTGATGAAGTCGCAGTCCAGCAGTAAAACGAGTGGTTTGCATACTCCACATAGTTCAAATATGAAAAGCAAAGCATAGCTCAGGTCTGGTTTGCTGTTTGTATTGTCCTGTCCATCTCTGGCCCTCAATACACAGATTTTTTCTTTCACAATGCACTCATGCACGCACTAATATTATATTCTGATTTTCACTCCATCAATCCACATGCAATGAAGCAAACATTTAAACAAATTGAAATTGATTTTTTTCTTTCTTATACACTTTGTTGGAGAAACGTGGATAATAGCTGTCAGCATATCTAAAGTAGATCTGTCACCAAATTTCACAATACACACTGTAGACATAATTAAAGAAGCACTCCCATCAGTTTTTATCCTGATAATATATTGCAAACCTCATATTATGAAGCACACCATAATTACAATTGCTCATTTTACCTTTTTACCCAGTAAATTCTTCTCTTTTATCCATTCTATATAGAAACAAGAAGTCTCATCCCTACATGAATGACCCCCCTCTAACTTCTGACCCAGCTGCTCCCTCCTTGCTCTGCCAGAGAGGCTAAATACGCATGCTGCAGTTTTAACTGCACCCAAACTGCACCTAAAACTGCACGCAAAACTGCACCTTGTCACAGGGTGAAGGAAATGTCAAAAAATGCTTGGAATGATGGTGCGTTTTTAGTTTTTTTTATGCTTTTTGGTGCATTTTTGTTGTCAATTCTGATTTCATGTTTGTCAGTATAGAAAGTGTGACAAAACTGGGACAAAAAAGCAAGAAGAATAAACATGATGCAGTTTGCCAGAAGTTTGTGACAAACTGCAGACAAAAAAATGCAATGTGCACACAGCAAATCTGACTTCTCATAGACTTTACTGCAAACTCAAAAGTGAGAACTTTCTGACAAAAGAACTGCACGAAAAAAGCGACAAAAAAAGCAACAAAAGCTGCAGTGTGAGCATATAGCCAGACTTTTGCAGTGATGACTCGTGCAGGGAGAAGATACTTCCTGCTTCTACATAGACCTCAGAAGGATTCAGCTAGTCTGTTTTTAACTACATGATGTCATACACCTAATGGGAAACAGAGGAATTAACTGGGCAGAAAGACAAAATTAGCAACTGTATATACATGGTGCTATATAATATGATGACTGCAATATATTAGCAGGATAAAATCTTTGATAGTAGTGCATCTTTAAAGTCTTAGACCTAATGAGGCTGTTGTAATTAGTTTGAAAATCCACATAAAATTGCTGGATAGTTTTTTGAAAAGTGAAAGTTTCCTGGTCACAAATTAAATGCAATATGGACTCAGCAACAAATCAATGTTTAATCCAAGCTTTGGCACGGTGTTGATCCTGGGTGAGAAATTAAGGGCACTTTCTCATCTACTTTTTTTTCTTCAATGCCCACCCCCTTTCATCCTTAATCAACAACTCTCACTTTAAAGGAGCCAGATGTGGGAAGATTATTAATATATTATTATATTAATAATATATATATTATATATATTATATTATATATATATATATGTTAATATTAATTAATTTGCTGGAAGAGTACACTAAACTGCTCGACCATCACAAGGTTGCACCGAGCAACTGTGCTTGGTTTGAACAGTCATTATTTGCATGCATCCTAACAGATTCTTTTTTTAAATGAGCATTAAGATATTTTAATATCAGATTTATATAGCCATTCTGGCATATATTGTAAAAGTATGCACATCACGCCTAAGTCATCTTTTAGTAACATAACCTGCTTGTATTTAGAGAAGAGTGAATCTCAGGTTTGGTTTTTGAACCGAAAACCAAAATTTTAAAAAATCAAGGTTTGGGCTCGGGGGTTCGGATGCTGTACGTGCGAGCAAAGCTGTGCTCGGGTACGCTCAGCCCAGTGTGAGACGCTTGCAGTGTTTGAACGGCGCACACTGGGGGTGACAACAGCGTGATCGGATGTAGTGTGCACAAAAAAAAAGTCTGAAAAATCCCACCTATCCTCCCCCGGTAGTATTCTGCTTATGGCTGGCTGTATGTGGGCGGAGACTCAAACTGCCAATCACAGTGACTTGATCTGGGGTTTGGATCAAGCTCGAGCCTATGGACCTAGGCTCCTTTGCTGCCGGCGAACAGCGACTCTACGGAACCGCTCATCTCTACTTGCATTGTCAAATCTGGAGTCAGTTCCACTTTTAAGCTTTTGAAAATTTTCAGTCTTACCTCCAGTCTTTCTAAATGAAGGATAACATTCTTCTGGCACAAAAGTATAAGAATACTAAACTCTTTCTTTATAAATGGCATGAACTTTCACATACCACTACTAGTTATTGTGATGCAAATTGAAAAAAAAAAATAAAAAAATAAGTATACATAACAGCAACATCCAGATTTCAGGACAGGAAACAATGCAATCAAAAAACAATGTAGTCATTTGGCTCCTGATTGGTCATTACAATTGTTAGTCAAACTTGAAGAAAAGTCTATTGTCCATAAACTGCAACTTTATATTTATATTTGTATTTCCATGTAGATGTGCTTGTTCGCACTTCATTTGTTGCTCATTTTTGGAGAATGCACTCGGAAAATCTCTTGGCAGGCATGAAAAATGCAAAGTGATGTTGAATGCAAATGTATCTCATCATACTTTTTCATGGGATTCTTGTATTGAAAAGACTATTCAACTATGCTCAATGAATAAATTAGAGTTGACTCATATTGCCTAAACACAATCCTAAAAGTCACTCTTGACATAGGTTCGAGCCATGACTTACAAATACACTCAGTGGGCTAAGAACAATTTCCCGGTTTATAGAATACTAGATGTAGTACCCGGGCGTTGTCCGGGATAGTAACGGTCTCTCTCTGTCTCTCTCCCAGTCTCTGTCTGTGTGTCGCTGTCTGTCTCTCTGTCTGTGTCTTTCTTTGTCTGTCTGTGTCTATGTCTCTGTCTGTCTGTTTCTATCTCTCTGCCTGTATTTGTATCAATGTGTCTGTCTGTATCTCTGTCTGTCTGTCTGTCTGTCTGTATCTCTGTCTGTCTGTCTGTATCTCTGTCTGTCTGTCTGTCTGTATCTCTGTCTGTCTGTCTGTCTGCATCTCTGTCTGTCTGTCTGTCTGTCTGCATCTCTGTGTCTGTCTGTCTGTCTGCATCTCTGTCTGCATCTCTGTCTGTCTGTCTGTCTGTCTGCATCTCTGTCTGCATCTCTGTCTGTCTGTCTGTCTGTCTGCATCTCTGTCTGTCTGTCTGTCTGTCTGTCTGTCTGCATCTCTGTCTGTCTGTCTGTCTGTCTGTCTGTCTGTCTGTCTGTCTGTATCTCTGTATCTCTGTCTGCATCTGTCTGTCTGTCTGTCTGTCTGTATCTCTGTATCTCTGTCTGCGTCTGTCTGTCTGTCTGTCTGTCTGTCTGTCTGTCTGTCTGTCTGTCTGTCTGTCTGTCTGTCTGTCTGTCTGTCTGTCTGTCTGTCTCGGTGTCTCTCTTTCCCTGTCTTTGTCTGTCTCTTTCCAGGGCTGTCTCTTTGCCCTGTCCGTCTTTTTCTGTCTCTCTCTATCCGTCTCACCACCGACATCTTATTACCTCACACATAAGCTTCTTATACTAACTCATTATTTTGTTCCTATAGCAACCACTGACAGTTGCTATTAATAGCCTGTAGCTCCCACCTCTATTCAGTTTAATGGAGGCAGGATTTTGGGGAGTAACTGTAAAGCACGGGGTTAAATTTTCCCTTCAAAACATAGTCTATGACGTTCCCTGAGTCACATGGGGTTGTCTGTGCAAAATTTCGTGATTGGAAATGCGACGGTGCAAATTCCTTTAGCGGACACACACACACACACACACTGAGCTTTATATATTAGATATGGACATAAAGAAGATTTAAATAGTAAGTGCCTCCGTGCTGGAATACTATTCTAATAAAATAGATGACCAAAGATTTACCATTGATGCTTGAACCAAGCTAAGAAAATACTGTTTTAGCGTTGAAGCAAAAAAACATATTTTTCTCACTTTCTGGGTCAATTTTTCTGAAACTGAGCTGCGATAAGGCAGAAGAGAGGTTTTCATTTATTGATATAGAGAATATCACCTCTAGATTAAGGTGAGGAACAAAAGAAAAGTCCAAATGATAAATCTTTCAGAGAACAAAATACTTGATCCATCCATGTACCTCCACGAAATGCATTTATACATTCAAAGCCAGCTGAAGTAAAGAATGAAAAGTCTGATGGCAGCTAGAAACAGTAGGAACCACATAGTACATACTTCTGGAAAATATAGTGGTCAGTCCTTAAAGAGGTTGTCCGCTACTTTTACATTGATGGCTTGTCCATAGGATAAGGTCATCAATGTCTGATCAGCAGAGGTCAATCACCCGGCATCTCACCAGCTGTTCAGTCCCGTCGGCAGCAGGCAGCCGGAAATGCTCAGTTCTTGAGCTGATCCGCCTTCTGATAGTGGCTACGGCATTTTTAATGAAGACTAAAAAAGTGGCTTAACTGTACATTTAGGAAGTAATTGAACCAAAATGTATATAGGATAAATAGCATTTAAAATAATGCTCAAGGCAAACAATCTACAGGAGCTAGTTTTTAAAAATGTATTAAAGCTTTTTACTTGAAGTAATGTTGCATGTAACATGCAGTTATTGCTTTTGTGGCACCCCTGAGGCTTCAGTCGCCACAGGGTACTGCACCTCACTTAAAGTGCGGTACTCATCCTGGATTCAGAGGAGGTCAGTACCAGTGCCACAACACACAAACTCATACACATAGTCAGGTTGCCCTCCCCATTGGGGACCGGACTAAGGTAGTCACCAAATATGGGGGCTGCCACCCACTAGTGACAGGGAATCAGGGGATGAGTGGCCATCAAGGGAAGTTAGGAGCGGACAGAGGAGTTGAGGAGTTCTCCAGCAGGAGAGGACAGGAGCAGACGGGTTTCCCGATGGCTCTTGAGGAACGGAGGAGTCAATACGGTCACCAAGGGAAGAGCTTAATTGCTCCATAGGGACCAGCACAGTTCAGCTGCAGAGCCCTAGGGTGGAACAGACTTCATGTTGGATCACCAGAATCTTCAGGACAGGGGGATTGCATGTCCCTTTGGCCACCAAAGATCCTGGAGTACAGTGCCACATAGGGTCCGGAGTCGATATCAAAGTCAGGCCCCACTGTGGACCCGCGGCACCTGCATACGGGATGGAAGCTAACACTACAAGAACCGGGATCCCCAAGCAGCTTCAGGCCTCAAGGATCCATCTTTAAAGGTGCAAGAAGGAAGGGCCCACAGAGCACCATACCGGTTCTGACCTCCAAAGGATCCGGGATCGGCTGGGGCCCATCACAGCTGTTACCTGTATCTCCCTGGCAATCTAAGGACAGTGAATAAAAAGACCTGGATATGCATTAATCGACTCTGCCTCTTCTTGCCGGCGCCGGTGCCCGACGCTTCGGTGCCAACGGCCAATACTCTCATCATCCTCCCCGGGGCCCGCTCCACCTGTGGGGAGCAGAACCATCTTTGCTGCGACTACCAATCGCCCCAGAGGACAGCGACAGCAGCGACGGCTAATCCCTGGCCGCATACCGCAGGTGGCGTCATGAGACAATCATCTCCATCATCTCCCCACCATCATCCCTTTTATTGTACACCTCGAGGCCATGAAGCTGGGCAGGGCCACCCGTGACATTCCCTGATGCTACATCACCAGCCCGGCGATGAGTAACCTTTCCCCCCCTGCCCCGTGGGTGCTACACTTTTCCGTCATGAATGTGTAATCTCGATATTTTACCCAAAATATACTAAAAAGTGGAACGTACATATAAATGTTCATGTATCCCTTACACTTTCCTACACACCACTGGTATTCTAGTCACACAGACCATTGATACCCAGGGTTATTTTATATTCCTTTTGTGTCCTAATGCATTGCTGTAGTTTACACCCATTTGTTTGATGATTAATTCTGTAGTTAAATGTCTCTTTTCTCAAGGGCAATTCCACATATCGCATTGTGGAACAGCTGTGCGTGCATAATAAAGCATCACTGGGGCCCATGACTAGATTGGCATCACTAATATTATTAGATGACATTTTTTCTATTCTGAAGAAATGACATATTCCTTCTCCTTACAATATTGTTTTCATTATTATTTCACAGCATCATTTTCATACCTGAAAAAGGGCATTTCACGTCTCATGATCCATACATAACAAGATATCTCACTTCACTGTAAACTGGACCTTTGTAATCATCTACACATTGAAAATCTACTTCTATACTGTCAATTGGTACACAGAATGTTTCCAGGACGTGTTATTATATATTCTTTTAATTATCACCACTCTCCAGACAACAGACCCTTCCACACTTGCCACATTTTTGTTGCATTTTTGTTTTTTTTTTACTATATTATGATTTTTGTTATTTTAATAAAAAAAATAAATACATCCATCTATCCTCTAATTAAAGTGAATCTGTCAACAGGTTTTTGCTACTTCATCTGAGAGAAGTATAATGTAGGCAGAGAGATTCTGAAACTAACCACATTAATCTAAAATTACCGGGTGCAGCTGTTCTGCCTTTATCTCAGAGTGAGTGTAGCAGAGCTGGGACCTGTCCCTGCCAACTCCAGGCTCAATAGAAATTGTGCATTGACTGAAGGGTAGTGTCACAGCAAGGGGCATACCAAACTCCTAAATCCTGGATGAAAAGCTGGAATCAGCTGTTCAGAGTTTACCCTTTACCTTTGCTATAAAGACTCCTCTCTCAGGTCAGGGAGTTGCCAGTGATAGCTCTGCTGAGCTAGCCTCTAAAGGGAATCAGTGAGCTTTGGACCAGGAAGTCATTTTGGGAACTGTAGCTGGAGTTTTCTCAGTTTACCTCACAAGTCTATTCCCCTTTACTCCTTATTGTAGTTTGGAGTGACTTGTAGGATTGTTGTTTCTTTTACCATTCTGTCTTATCCTCTCTGTGTCTTTAATCTAGAGTGGGACTAGCATTCTTGTTGCCCTGCGCACTTCATAGGGTTGTGTTCAGGGAAAGACAGGGATAATAACTTGATCACCGCATGGGGTGACAGAAGCCATCTAGAGATGTCAGGGGCCGTCTCTCCCTATCCTTCCATAGTGGCAGTGTATCCTTTTCCCGTCTCACATTGCGTCGACCTTGGTAGAGCGTGACAACCATGAGTGGTACCTGTTGCCTATTGCCAGATAAGTCCAACCTCACCAACCTCACCATCAGAGGTTCTGGTGAAGGCTGAGTAGGCACTTAGCCACACGCCTCTCTGAGTAAGCCTGGTTCTGGGAACTGTAGGCTCATGTCCCTCTCTCTCCTCCATCACTGTACCATGACAGCAGCTGTGTCCAATACTATAGGCTCATTGATGAGAAAGTATTTTCTTAGTCTATCCCTATGGTTGGTATGCCATCTCTTATCTGAATCACAGTTTCAGAATGTAAAAAAATGTAACCTGCTTCCTTTCAATTGATTTTATGGGTTTTTGTGATTTGACATCGCAACCAATGTCAAGGGTCCGCCTTGTCTTGCACGTCTCTACACTATGGTCAAAAATATTCGCAGATAAGGATAAAAAAACAAAATACATCACAGAAAAAAAAGGCAGCGTTCCTTACCAACATCAGATTATAATACCAAAAGCACTATAGGATGCAGCAGACCCCCATGATAAAAACTGGGTGCTGCACAGTTGCAAAATAATGATGAAACAACCACTCACAGACCTACCACCAATGGAGGGGCCATTGCTTAGTATTATAAATGCAAACAGATGAGACTTGTATAAGTTGCTAGTCACACAGGTACGCATGATGCATCTGCCTTATCGCCTATTGATCATACCCATACAATTAGATCAGGCAGCATTCCTAGCGCTATGTAAGTGCACCCCACAGGACAGACTACCCAACTTACCAGGTCAACACTAAAGGGGCCCAGCTGCAGATTTCAAGTGATATAAAATGTACAATAAAAAAAGATGAAAAAGAGCATAATAAGGAACATTTAATTTGTGGAAACTAATTTTTCTGCAAACTGAATCCTAATTTTGGCTGATCTTCTCAACTTAAATTTTTCACTGATCCAACTGAACTCACTGGAGGCTGCAAAAACCGGATTCCAACAAGCTTGCTCATACAGGGCTGCAGGTAAGCCGGATTTTATCATTTCACTTTATGGTGATATGAAGTGAAGTAGCTGGAGCAGCTTAGTGTCCGATACCTTCACACTAAAACCCTGTAGTATTTATTTGATCCATCCCCATAGTTCGTGTGATGCTCTAACACTAGATGTTGCTAGAGTCACTAGTGGAGGTGTAGTCAAACAAGCCTAAGGTCAGAAGCCAGAGAATTTGCATCAGGTACAAAGGGAGAGAGCGAAGCCAAGGTCAGGAAACAACCCAGGGGTCTGAGAGTCAGGGAGTCAAGTCAGGGTCAGGGAAACAGGCGGAGGAGGGTACTGGGAACAAGGTAGTGGGACAAGATCAAGATACTCACAGGAGCCATCAAAAACTGCTGCAACACAGGAACTATCACTGGCGGTGATCTAGGTGAAGTAGCTCCAAAATAAAGCAGAGCAATCATCCGGAACAAGGCTCCAATGAACAGGCCCCTCCCACAGGGCCTGAGACCGGGAACAACCAGTTGACTGGAAAACAATACAAAACCCAGCATCGGCTCTGCAGGACAGCAGAGCACCACCAATCAGAATCAGGACCGTTAGTATGCAATTGCTTGACCAAATCACATTTTCAGAATTTTTAAAAAATGTAACCTTTTCCCATAGATTTTTTTGGGCTCTCATGATATAGCAAAGTAAAATACAATGATTTTTCCAATGAAGAATACAACAGACAAAAGACAATTCTCTATTTCACTTCAATAATTCATATATTTGTTAACTACTGTTCTTAAACATTTATAGGTTCCATGTAGGAGTATATAACTTTGGGATTTATCCCATACAATTACCTGTCCTAATTTACCTTTTCTTACCCATTAGGACTGTACTCTTGGGTCACACTTATTCAGACTTCAAACGATGTTATTTCTTATTAGTTGCATTGCATTTCTTATGCTAATTTGATCTCGGTGGAGATTACTTATGTTGTTTGAATAATTTCATGTTCAGCCTGTACCTGAACTGTGTTTTAATGTACTATATATACCGTGCCTACTGAATGTTATCCATCTGCTGAACAAGTCTCTGCTCCGTTTGCATATTTAGCATAATTCATTTAAGGGCTCCATAAAAAATGTGAAATTGTGGCCATCATTAAATTAAAAACTCACTGCATTGTAAATATACAGTATATTAATGCAATACATGCATTGCAAATCATTTTTTTTTCCAATATTTGTCATGCCTTTTCAAAATGTAGTTTTTCCCTTTCCTCCATGCTGAGCAGACAGGTTCTTCATGTTGTCCTATAGGCAATGCTCCGTACCGAGATGAGTGAATATGTTACGGGTGGAACAGCAACGAATCTGGACGGGGATGTAGATCCACTGGATCACGGATCGTGGACTTTCCCTGAAGGGGCGTAACTAAGTGACCTGGTATTTTCTAGAGCTTCTAGTGATGAGGTTAAGTTGGTCCTGGAGGCGGCCGCCAGGTACCACTCCAAGGCAATCCCCGGATCCACTGAAGAAAATACTAGCAGGAACAGGCAAGATGGAGTAGAGCCTCTGCCGACACAATCAGGATTACCGGCAGAGTGGAAGCTGGTACAGGTATAGATGGGACTGGATATAGGCACACAGGCTAGCACCAGGACACTGGCACAGATTCATGATACAGGAATACAGGCAGGCACCAGGACATAAATATTATTATATTATTACTAGAAGGTGGCCCGATTCTACGCATCGGGTATTCTAGAATTTACGTATTGTGTAGTTCATGTATGATTTTTGTTATATATATATATATATATATATATATATATATATATATATATATATATATAGATGTTGTTGTGTGTAGTTACCAAGTGTTTGTGTAGGGGCTGTACATGTTCTGGGTGTTGTCTGGGTGTGATGGGGGGTGAGAGCAGTGTTGTTTGTGTGTTGTGCTGTTTGTGGAGCGCTGTGTGTGTAGCGTTGTGTGTGTGTGTTGCGCGGTTTGTGTGTGTGTGGTGTGTTTTGGGGGGAGGTATGTTTTGTGCAATGTGTGTGTTGTGCGGTATGTGCGTATATTTGTGTGTGCAGCGTTGTCTGTGTGTGGGTGTCTGTGTAGGGCAGTTGTTTGTGATTCCCAGTGTGTGTGTGTGGTGTGTTGTGCAGTGCGCGCGCGCGTGTGTGTGTGTGTTGGGGGGAGGTGTGCACTTCCCATCGTGCTCCATCCCCCATGCAGCGCACTCCCCATCGTGCTCCATCCCCCATGCAGCGCACTCCCTATCATGCTCCATCTCCCATCCTGCGCACTCCCAAACGTGCTCCATCCGCCATGCTGCGCACTCCGAAACGTGCTCCATCCGCCATGCTGCGCACTCCCAAACGTGCTCCATCCGCCATGCTGCGCACTCCCAAACGTGCTCCATCCGCCATGCTGCGCACTCCCCATCGTGCTCCATCCCCCATGCTGCGCACTCCCAAACGTGCTCCATCCGCCATGCTGCGCACTCCCCATCGTGCTCCATCTCCCATGCTGCGCACTCCCAAACGTGCTCCATCCGCCATGCTGCGCACTCCCAAACGTGCTCCATCCCCTATGCTGCGCACCCTCCATCGTGCTCCATCTCCAATCCTGCGCACTCCCCATCGTGCTCCATCCCCCATGCAGCGCACTCCCCATCGTGCTCCATCCCCTATGCTGCGCACCCCCCATCGTGCTCCATCTCCCATGCTGCGCACTCCCAAACGTGCTCCATCCGCCATGCTGCGCACTCCCAAACGTGGTCCATCCGCCATGCTGCCCACTCCCAAACGTGCTCCATCCGCCATACTCCGCACTCCCCATCGTGCTGAATCCCCCATGCTGCGCACTCCCAAACGTGCTCCATCCGCCATGCTGCGCACTCCCAAACGTGCTCCATCCGCCATGCTGCGCACTCCCAAACGTGCTCCATCCGCCATGCTGCGCACTCCCAAACGTGCTCCATCCGCCATGCTGCGCACTCCCAAACGTGCTCCATCCGCCATGCTGCGCACTTCCAAACGTGCTCCATCCGCCATGCTGCACACTCCCAAACGTGCTCCATCTGCCATGCTGCGCCAGCATCAGCCTCTCTACCCGCAGCATCAGCCTCTCTGTCCCCAGCATCAGCCTCTCTGTCCCCAGCATCAGCCTCTCTGTCCCCAGCATCAGCCTCTCTGTCCCCAGCATCAGCCTCTCTGTCCCCAGCATCAGCCTCTCTTCTCCCAGCATCAGCCTCTCTCATCCCAGCATCAGCCTCTCTCATCCCAGCATCAGCCTCTCTGTCCCCAGCATCAGCCTCTCTGTCCCCAGCATCAGCCTCTCTGTCCCCAGCATCAGCCTCTCCTCTCTGTCCCCAGCATCAGCCTCTCTCCTCCCAGCCTTCCCCAGCATCAGCCTCTCTCCTCCCAGCCTCCCCCAGCATCAGCCTCTCTCATCCCAGCCTCCCCCAGCATCAGCCTCTCTTCTTCCAGCCTCCCCCAGCATCAGCCTCTCTCCTTCCAGCCTCCCCCAGCATCAGCCTCCCTCTCCCAGCCTTCCCCAGGATCAGCCTCTCTCCTCCCAGCCTCCATCCTCCCAGCCTTCCCCAGCATCAGCTTTCCCCTCCCAGCCTCCCTCAGCATCAGCCTTCCCCAGCATCAGCCTCTCTCCTCCCAGCCTCAGCCTCTCTCCTTCCAGCCTCCCCCAGCATCAGCCTCTCTCCTTCCAGCCTCCCTCAGCATCAGCCTCCCCTTCCCAGCCTTCCCCTGGATCAGCCTCTCTCCTCCCAGCCTCCTTCCTCCCAGCCTCCTCCTCCCAGCCTCCTTCAGCATCAGCCTTCCCCTCCTAGTCTCCCCCAGCATCAGCCTCCCCCTCCCAGCCTTCCCCAAGATCAGCCTCTCTGCTCCCAGCCTCCTCCAGCACGCCGTGCTCCTCTGGCGACACTCACACACACGATCGCATCCACTCACACACACGATCGCATCCACTCACACACACAATCGCATACACTCACACACACCCGATCCCGACACTCACACACACGATCGCATCCACTCACACACACGATTGCATCCACTCACACACACAATCGCATACACTCACACACACCCGATCCTGACACTCACACACACCCGATCGCATACACTCACACACACAGACACTGACGATATCGCACATACGCGCTCACAGTCACAACATCCGGAGATACCACATGCTTCTGGCCATGTGATCCTCCGTCAGGTCCTGGAAGGTCACAACAGCACAGTATCGAGGCCGAGAAGCAAGCGATATCGCCGGATGCTGTGAGTGTGTGGATGTGATGTGTGTGTGAGGTGTGTGTGAGGTTTGTGTGAGAGTGTGTGTGTATGTGTGTGTGTGTGCGTGTGGATCTTCCGCCGCTACAGGACCTCGATGCGCTTGTAACCATGCCAACGTATCCCGTCCCCCGCTCGCACGGGAGCCCACACCACTCCCGTGCGAGCGGGGGATGGGGGATGGGGGGGGGGGGGAGTACAGTACTCACCCCCCTTAACAGCCGTGTCAGTTCGGGGAATGCGCGGGGGGGAGAGGGGGGGGGGGGGGGGGAGTACAGTACTCACCTCCGTGACAGCCCTGTCAGTTCGGGGAATGCGCGGGGGGAGGTGGGCGGGGCCAGAGCTAACGTGCGTTGCGTGAGGGGGGCGGGGCGTGGCGTGGCCGAATTGCCAATGCCTGCAGGGTGCCGGGGCGAGAGGCCAATCTGTGGGGGGGGCGGAGGCTGGGCGAGCGGCTGGCCAATCCGTGTGGGGGCGCAGCCTGGGCGAGCGGCCAATCGGTGTGGGGGGGCGGGGCCATGGCGAGCCCAGCGGCCAATCAGCTTTGTGTCACCGTAAGGACACAATGTCACCGGAAGGACACAATTTTGAAGCATGACAGACAGACAGACAGACAGACAGACAGAATAAGGCAATTATATATATAGATTATTTATTTATAGAGCACCATTAATTCCATGGTGCTGTACATGAGAAGGGGTTACATACAGAATACATATACAAGTTACAGTAGACAGACTAGTACAGAGGGAAGAGGGCCCTACCCTTGCGGGCTTACAATCTATAGGATTTTGGGGAGGAGATAGTAGGTGGGGTGTAGATTGGTCGGGCGGCAGCCCCGCTCGGTGGTCGGGCGGCGGCCCCACTTGGTGGATACAGGAACACAAGCTGGCATCAGGACATGGGCATGGATGCAAGACAAAAGCTAGCACCAGGACTCTGGCACGGGTACAGGAACACAGGTTGACACCAGGACACTGGCATTAATTCAGGATACAGGAACAGAGGCAGGCACCAGGACATGGACACAGATTCAATATACAGGAATTCAGGTGGTGCCAGGACACAGATACAGGACAAAGTCTAGGGCCAGGACACGGGCATGTACAGGAACACAAGCTGGAACCAGGACACAGGCATGGATATGTGACGCCCTGGCAAAACCAGGTAGTCACAGATGACTGTATCCCCCATCAAGGGTACAGGAATCGCTTCCTCCTTGGGATTACACCCCCACACACCCCCACATGGTGCATATGAGCAGCAGCCCCTCCCCCCAGTTAGGAGCTGAAAAGAGCAGCAGGGGAGAAGTTCAGTCAGTCGGAGCGGAGGAGAGCAGCAGAGCAGACAGGAGTGTGTCTCCTGGGCTGCAGAGAAAGTTGCAGAGCGGTCAGGGGTTGGAGCCCCTGGACTGAGGGAACAGGTCAGGCACTAGGAGGGGACCCAAAGTGGAATGGGGCAGAGTAGTGGCCCGCTGGCATCTGAAACCCGGAATAGTGCAGGGAAGTGGACTTCCCCCGTTCCAACCAGAGGTGCTAAGCAGACTACAAGGTGCAGTGCAACAGAAGAGGACTCCTGCTCATTGCACAGTGTGTGGGACCAGTACACCCCTCCAAAAGGCTCCCGGTCACCGGCAAGTTGGTTTACAGAGTACTCTGTGTTTTATGACCACACACATCAGCCTAGCTTCATCCAACACCATGACAACCGAACTGTGAGTTCCCTGCTTCCTGCAATCCCTGCCACCAGCACAACTCCCAATTGGGACCCGGAACTACACCTCCCCTTGGAGGAGAGGGGATTCCACCTTGCTGCCCCACACAACCAGTCCCGGGCACGGTCCCCAGACGCAGCGGCGGTGCCACCATCTCATCACCGCAACCCACGGGTGGCATCATGGACAATCTCCCTTACCTAATCCCCTTTTAGTTGTGGAGCCTGGGATCACAGACCGGGTCACGCCACCGTGAAACCTACAGAAGTGACCCCTTGGCCTGGATCTGAGTACCCCCTATCCCTGGGCGACACAGATACAGCACAAAGGCTGGCACCAGGGCACAGGAACATAGGCTGGCACCAGGACACAGGCACAGATTAAGAATACAGTAACAGCCTGGTACCAGGATACTGGCACAGATACAGGAACACATGCTGGAACAAGTAACGGAATCAGGAACAGAATCAGGAATTGAGACATCAGCCTGGAACCAGGAACGGGATCAGACCTAGCTCAGCTTGAAAATAATTGTGACTTTAGCATGAGCGGCAGAGATCAGAAGATGTTATGAAGACAGGATGAGGAATAATGAGGAGCAAAGGGGCTGGAGATGTGAGCGATAAGGTGAGTATGAGTATTTTTATTTTTACATATTATACTACATTTTGTATTGCTCTTGGGTCTGGGTAGCATAATACACACAGCATAATAAGGGACATTACATTTGTGGAGAATAACTTCTTTGTGAACTGAATTTCCTGGGAAAATCTCTAAGAACAGAAATTCAAATATTGCCTGATCAGCTCGTCTCTACTCGGTACCAAACCAAATGCCTTGCCTTTTGCATCCCCTACCCTTTTACATCACTCAGTCTCACAGACACAGAAGGCCGGAGAGACTTCAACTGCATATTGCATCTCTTATACTTCTCATTTTATGGCTTTATTCTTGTAGAAGGATCCACCGATATTTACCCTGGTTACGGTGCAAGGAGCCAGCGCTAAGCGGTGTAGGCCCGTAACCAAGGTAAATATCGGGTAACCAAGGTAAATATCGGGTGCTTTGCTGTTACCCGATATTTAGGCTGGTTACGTGTGCAGGGAGGCCGACACTTCCCCGCTCGGCCCCGCCCCCTCCCGCACTCCGCACATGTATGTACACACACACACACACACCTGTCCCCAGCCATGCAGACAAGCACTGACACCCTCGTCTGGCCCCGCCCCCTGCTCGGCTCCGCCCCACACACATACATACATACATACATACATACATACATGCACATACACACACTCACTCACTCACAGATACACTCACCTGTCCCCAGCCATGCAGACCGCAGCACTTCTACTGACATCCTCAGCGCCTGGCCCCGCCCCCCGCTCGGCTCCCGCACCCTCCCGCACTTTGCATGTGCACACACATACATACATACATACATGCACATACACACACTCACTCACTCACAGATACACTCACCTGTCCCCAGCCATGCAGACCGCAGCACTTCCACTGACATCCTCAGCGCCTGGCCCCGCCCCCCGCTCGGCTCTGCCCCCGAACTCTGCCCCCCGCACACAACGGAATCCGACAAAGAATTCTGTTCTTTGTCATCCGTTGTACAGCGTTGAACAGCGCATCAGTCACATGCGTCAAGCGACGCATGTGACTGATACAAATCAACGGAAATGTGAACTTAGCCTTAGCCAGCGACTCTGCAGAGACTCCAGTTCTGTAAGAATTTTTAGGAGGTGTTAGAGAATGCTGCAAAAAGGCACTGGTATATTTGATGCTTTGCTTCTGCAAAATGAAAATCGAGAAATTCTTCCTCCAATACAATATTATCTGATCTCTTCCCGTTAAATTTACATTTTGGAAATATTTTCAGTAAATTTGCCACTGTCCTCATAACCTAATGTACGAGATCATCCGTTTCCTACACCATGCCTTACATTTACCCTTATAAATGAGTATAAGTGGGAAACCCTGGCTGCCTGATATCATAAAATGAATTCTGTGTGCTCGGCTACAGTTTGCAATTTCCTTAATGACTCTTAGTGCCTGCATAATTCAAATACATGTAACCGCCTGAAAACGCGCACAGACTAAAGTGTAGAGATAGCGGCGGCTCACATTTCTGAGCGTTTTCACTTGATTGGCTGCATGAATTTGCAAACAAATTGGATATTTAGCCTAAACAAATACCATTTTACAATTTTATCTCTGCACCTATTAAATTTATGTTTTTTATGAGTGTGATTCGTTCCATGTAATATTCCTCTATACAGTGCAGAATCTAATCATAGTACATTGACAACATTAATTTCACATTTTCCAATGTATTTCAATGCACTAAGCAACTGTCATGGGGTCTTCTGCTAGTTCCATTCTCCTCTCCATCAAGCTCTTGAATGTATAGATTTCTATCTCACGCACTTATCATCCCTTTCCTCCTATAAGTACATACTTACTGTTGGGCTCAATTAGCGCCTCAACATCATCTGATCCCATTTTCTGATTAACCGGTTTACTCCTTTCATTCATTATGAAAGGTTATGATTGTGTCTCATGATTTAGATTCTTGTAATGATGATTGAGACGCAATAACGCTAAATAATTCTAAATAATGTATTCAAGTAGGCACTTTAATGTAAAGTATAGATCAGCTATCATCACATGCTTCTCTCTAAAGGGCATGTTCAGCTCTAAATATCTTTTTACAGCTTGAATATACAGTAGAATTAATTCACATAAAAAGTTTAGTAACTTTGGAAATACAATATAAGTTATTTTATGCTGCCTTCAGTTATAGTCTGTATTATACTGCGGAGCTGTATTCATAATAATGCTTGTTGTTATTGGAAACTGCAAATTTGTCAGCAGATACAATGGCTTAGTTGATGTCACTATTACAGTTGAGCGAGTACCTAACTATTTGTACTCGTTATACTCCTAACGAGTACCGGTACTTTCTAATACTCGCGTATTCATTCCGAATAGCGTGTGCAATGCAAGTCAATGGGGAAAAACTCGCAATGTAATGAGTAACCCGAATGTCACACTATTCGCTACTTGCTCGAATAGTACGGCATTCGGGTTACTCACTACATTGCAAGTTTTTCCCCATTGACTTGCATTGCACACGTTATTCGGAATGCATATGCAAGTATTAGACAGTATTGGTTAGGAGTATAGTGAGTACGGATAGTTAGGTACTCGCTCAACTCTAGTCATGATGTGACTGAGATTGTGAGGGACAAGGGTCTCCTATGCTGTCCCTAATGCTAGGTCTGTCTACACTACCCCTCTCCTCTGGATTACCCCTAATGGTGGGGATGCTGAAGTCCCGTGTCTTACTATACTCCTGAGTAAAGCTAATCTGTTCCCCCTTCTTCCAGGGAAGGAAGGGGCAGGGGTGTGAGGGAAACATAGATAAACAAATAGGAATAACAGAAACTCAGTCACACTGCACACTGACAAGAATAAACAGTAAGAAACGAAAAGAGAAAAGCAAGTGAAGTAAGGCAGCAACAAAAAGGACAACAAGGGTTAACCCCACAACCGTACATAATAATAATATATCATCCACCAGTAAGACTGAATATATCCAGACAAGGAGAGCTGGGTAGGTTCAGAACACTATTAACCTGCAGACTAACAAGAATAAACAGTAAGAAATGAAAAGAGAAAAGCAAGTGATGTAAGGTAGCAACAAAACGGACAACAATGGTTAACACTACAACAATAATATATCATCCACCAGTAAGACTGGATATACCGAGGACAGGAGAGCTGAGTAGGTTCAGAATGCTATTAAACTGCTGACTAGCCCCATATCTGCAGGTAATAGCATTTTTTACAGAGCCGGTTCCCTTTAATTGTAAGGGAACAAAATATTTAATGCTATTATTATATTATTAATAAAATAAAAATATCTAATATCAATATCTTAAAAACAAATTAAATAAAATAAATAAAGACACCTTTTTGTAACATTCTACATCCATGGAATTCCAATAGACATTTATTAGGGCCCACTTAAGCTGCACCTGCCATACAATGGCTTTCATTCGAAAATAATATATTCGGTACATACTTTAGTATATACTTCTTTTACCGAATGCCTTTGTATGAAATAGCACACCATTTTGCTGGTCCGTAGAACAAAGATATTGAAACGGAAACCTAAATTGACCAGATGGAGGACACTCTTGACCTCCATTTGGTACATAGGAGTCTGTGGATTAGTTTATTGTACGTGCCGGGAGCTATCCCGCAATTCTGCATATCCATATCTATATATTGCCACATATAGCCAATTCCACCACCTGCAGGGCTCCTTTAGGCTCCTGCTTAGAGTTTTGTACTTTTTGTTCAACTTCACCCTGAACTGTATGAGCAAAAAATTATCCGACAAATGAAAGTTAATGGTCTGCATGTCCTTGGGTTACAGCGAGGCTTTCATAGACCGGCAGCTGTGACAAATCCCAGGCATTACCTTGTGCGTACGTCATGTTAGATCTGTCACTTTTCATTCACGTCTAGATAACTGTAAAAGATTTCAAGGCAGAAGAAGAATTTCACATTGGATATATATTATATATTTTTTTAAGACTCTGTCGGGCAATTGTCCCTCCCGGTTGGCAGTTTCTTCTAGTTTGGGTCCCTGCTGGTTGACAGTGTGTACCTCTGTGCCAGGCGTCATGAAGGGTTATAAGCTCTACGCACATTGAAATCTCGGACCGAAAATGTATCGTCACTTGTATAAATTGATGTTCTTCTATCATCCACACAGCGGAGACACTATTTGACTTAACCGGTCTTTTTTCTGGCTCCAATTATTTAGTTATTT
Organism: Anomaloglossus baeobatrachus; assembly: GCF_048569485.1. Lineage (NCBI taxonomy): Eukaryota > Metazoa > Chordata > Amphibia > Anura > Aromobatidae > Anomaloglossus > Anomaloglossus baeobatrachus. Next base: position 52,472,542 of record NC_134361.1, on the reverse strand, counting down.
ATCTTTTAATTAGTAAAAAAAATCAGAAGCCGAATCAAAGCGCCGTATGATTCAAAGATGGATGCCCTGTGACGTTACTCCCCGTGAGGATTATCTGTTTGATAACGCAATTCATCATGAATCAATACTGCTTTTTCTCTAATGCCTTAAGTTAACATATTGATTTTTTTTACATCTGAAAGGCTTTTTTTATTCTTCTTTAGAATTTTTTTTATTTTTTTTAAATTCTCTTGATTAGCAATGCAAACAGATGATGGTTCAGACCACAGAGTCGTTTAGTGAAGGAGAAAGGTATTAATGGAAAACTAAATCAAAGCCAATAACCATCTCCGTGTCTTCCTGCTCGGCTTAAAATACGCAAATTGTTTGCATGGTCGGCAATGGGTCGGGTCAGGTATTGTCATGATAGATTCAGGCGTGTGCTCCGGGCTGATATCCAATATAATAGTGCTGTTAACTTGTAATGTGCTAGCAGTAATAAGGGGGGGGATGTACAGACTTCATTTCTTCATCTCGATTTCTCAATACATTATATTATTAGCCTCCTTGTCTCATGTTAGTTGGTAAAAAAAAAAATCTAAATTTCTTAAAGATATATTTTTAAAAGAATTTCACATTTCTTTTCTCCATAAAAGTATAAAAAAAAGCAAATAAAATTTTGCCCATATATCGCTGAGCCATATAATGGCTTGATACTTCCTGTAAAACAGGAAGTCATCACAAATAGTTAAGGGGGCTTTACACGCTACGATATCGTTAATGAATTATCGTCAGGGTCACGTCGTTAGTGACGCACATCTGGTGTCATTAACGATATCGCAGCGTGTGACACTTATGTGCGATCAAAAACGATCGCAAAAGCATCCAAAATTGTTTGCCGCGGAGAGGTAGTCCTAAAACAAAAAATCGTTTACCTCCCATCAGCGATGTTGTTTGTCGTTCCTGCGGCATCACACATCGCTGTGTGTGACACCGCAGGAGCAAGGCACATCTCCTTACCTGCCTCCACCGCCGATGCAGAAGGAAGGATGTGGGCGGGATGTTACGTCCCGCTCATCTCCGCCCCTCCGTGTCTATTGGATGCCTGCTGTGTGACATCGCTGTGACGCCGAACGATCAGCCCCCTTAGAAAGGAGGCAGATCGCCGGCCAGAATGATGTCGCAGGGCAGGTAAGCCGTGTGACGGGGGAGCGCAATTTTGTGCGCGACGGGCAGCGATATGCCAGTGTCGCACAAACGATGGGGCGGGTACGTACACTAGCGATATCAGTACCGATATCACTAGCGTGTAAAGCCCCCTTTAGGGTATGTTCATACTTGGCGTGTTGCAAAACTACAGATAAAAGCGCAGAATAGATAGGGTTTTATCAGGCAGAGAACGTGAAGAGATCAAGGTGAATACACTCACCTATTAGGGTTGTGCCAGTCACAACTCCTAATTATGCTTCAGAAGTAGCGGCCACCACAGCTCCAGGTATGTAGAAATGAATGCCAGAGTAGAGAAACTGGGCGTAAGCAGAGTATAGTCCAGATATTGATTATTTTAAAGTTTTTTTATTTGGGTTAACGAGTAGAGATGAGCCACCACCCCAGTGTTCAAGTTCAGTTCGTCGACCGGCAGGTGTGTTCGTCGAACACCTTCGAACACCATTGAAAACAATGGGAAGCAAACACAAACACATATAAACATGCACAAACATGAACGCATACACATTATGCTCACCTTACCTTCCGTTCCATTGCCGACCTCCTGAGACTTGCAGTTCGCCGGTACAAAATGTATATCGGGTAACCATGCGACCGATGCCCAAGAGCTTCCGCTGCCAGCGCGCTGACGTCAAAGGCAGGAGCCGCTTGCCTGTGATTGGCCAGCGTGTTGCCTTTGAGTAGCATCTGACAGAGGAAGTTCCTCCCTTGTCGCGATGGTTACCTGATACACATCCTTTAGCGGCGAACTGTGTGTATCGAGTAACCATCGTGACGAGGGAAGAACTTCCTCTGTCAGACGCTACTGATAGGTAGCGCGCTGGCAAATCACAGGCAAGCAGCTACTGCCTTTGACGTCAGCGCGCTGGCAGCGGAAGCTCCGGGGCATCGGTTGCATGGTTACCCGATATACATCCTGTCCCAGCGAACTACAAGAACCAGGAGGCCGGTGATGGAACGGCAGGTAAAGTGAGCATAATATGTGTGTGTGTGTGCGTGTGTGTTTGTACGTGAGTGGAATGACACAATAGGGAACCAGGATGGGACATTTAACAAGTTGTGGAACGAATTGTCTGCATTGCAATGATTTCCTATGGGAAATTTTGCTTTGGTGAACGAGTAACTTGGTTAACAAGCACAGTCCCAGAACGGATTGTTCTCTTTAACCAAGGTTCCACTGTATTAGCATTGAATGACAGTATTACTGTAAAAAGCCAGTTATGCTTTTGGTGATCGTACCATTATCAAACGGTAACTCGAACTGTCGAACGTGAAGCTAATCGTTCGAGTTCGTCGAACGTCTCGAACATCGCCTAAAACAGGTCGAACTTGAGATTGGCGAACAGTTCGATTAGAACACGGCTCATCTCTATTAACAAGTTTCAGAGAGCTTAGTCTCCTTTATCAGGACATTTAAGAAAATAAAAAAAAAAAATCAACCTTTTTTCCTTATGTACACACACACATGTTATATATCATATATATATATATATATAATATATATATATATATATATATATATATATTATATATATACATATACATACACACACATATATATACACACATTATATATATATATTATATATATATATATATATATATATATATATATATATATATATATATATATATATATATATATATATATATATATATTAGCTGTACTACCTGGCTTCGCCCGGGTTAATAACTGCTGTTAACAAAATAGTCTGTCTGTCTCTTTCCCTGTCTGTCTCTTTCCCTTTCTTTCCTTGTCTTTCCCTGTCTGTTTCTTTCCCTCTTTCCCTGTCAGTCTGTTTCTTTGTCTGTGTGTCTCTTTGTGTCTGTCTCTTACCTTGTCTATGTCTGCTTCTTACTCTGTCTGTGTCTGTCTCTTTCCCTGGCTGCATTGTGACACGCCAACATTCCATATAAGGGCGTGGCTGCGCATTCTTCTGAAGTTCTGGCTGCACTGTGGCTACCAGCTCCATTCGCTTTAATGGAGGCAGTTTTTTTGGTGAATAACTGCAAAGCGCGGGGTTAAACTTTCCCCTCAAAACATAGCCTATGACGCTCTCAGGGTCCAGAAGTGTGAGTGTGCAAAATTTTGTGGCTGTAGCTGCGACGGTGCAGATGCCAATCCCGGACATACATACACACACACATACACACATTCAGCTTTATATATTCGATATATACACACACATACACACACATACACACACACACATATGTACACACATACATTATATACACATCCACACAAACATACACACTATAAAATACACACACAAAAACATTATATATACACTGCAGTTCAAACGTTTAGTGTCACTTAGATATTTCCTTTTTTTTTTTTTTTAAAGAAAAGCAAATTCTTTTCAATCAAGCTAACATTAAATTAAACAGAAATCCCCTCTATACATTGTTAATTTGGAAAATGACTATTCTAGCTGCAAATGTCTGTTTTTTATGCAATATCTACATATGTGTATAAAGGCCCATTTCCAACAACCACCACTCCAGTGTTCTAATGGTACATTGTGTTTGCTAACTGTGTTAGAAGGCTAATGGATGTTTAGAAATCCCTTGAAAACCCTTGTGCAAGTATGTTAGCACAGCTGAAAACAGTTTTGCTGATTAGAGAAGCTATAAAACTGACTTTCCTTTGAGCTAGTTGAGAATCTGGAGCATTACATTTGTTTGTTCCATTAAACTCTCAAAATAGCCAGAAAAAGAGAACTTTCCTGTTAAACTCCACAGTCTATTCTTGTTCTTAGAAATTAAGGATATTCCATGCGAGAAATTGCCAAGAAACTGAAGATTTCCGACAACTGTGTGTACTACTCCCTTCAGAGGAGAGCACAAACAGGCTCTATCCAGAGTAGAAAGAGAAGTGGGAGGCCGCGCTGCACAACTGAGCAACAAGACAAGCACATTAGAGTCTCTAGTTTGAGAAATAGACGTCTCACAGATCCTCAACTGGCAGCTTCATTAAACAGTACCCGCAAAACACCAGTGTCGTCTAAAGTGAAGAAGCGACTCAGGAATGCTGGCCTTCAGGGCAGAGTGGCAAAGAAAATGCCATACCCGAGACTGGCTAATAGAAGGAAAAGATTAATGTGGCCAAAAGAGCACAGACATTGGACAGAGAAAGATTGGAAAAAAGTGTTATGTACAGACAAATCGAAGTTTGAGGTTTTTGGATCACACAGAAGAACATTTGTAAGATGCAGAACAACTGAAAAGAGGCTGGAAGAGTGCCTGACGCCATCTGTCAAGCATGGTGGAGGTAATGTGATGATCTGGGATTGCTTTGGTGCTGTTAAAGTGGAACATTTGTACAAAAGGTAAAAAGGATTTTGAATAAGGAAGGCTATCACTCCATTTTGCAATGCCATGCCATACACTGTGGATAGCGCTTGATTGGAGCCAATCTCATCCTACAACAGAACAAGGACCCAAAGCACACCTCCAAATTATGCAGGAACTATTTAGGGAAGAAGTAGGCAGCTGGTATTCTATCTGTAATGGAGTGGCCAGCCCAGTCACCAGATCTCAACCCTATTGAGCTGTTGTGAGAGCAGCTTGACTGTATGGTATGCAAAAAGTACCCATCAAGCCAATCAAACTTGTGGGAGGGAGGAAGCATGGGGGGAAATATCTCCAGATTACCTCCGCAAATAAACAGCTAGAATGCCAAAGGTCTGCAAAGCTGGAATTGCTGCAAAGGAGCATTCTGTGCCGAAAGCAAAGTCTGAAGGAGAAAATTATTATTTCAAGTAAAAATCATTATTTCTAACCTCGTCAATGTCTGGACGATATTTTCTATTCATTATGCAACTCTTTGATAAATAAAAGTATGATCTTTCATGGAAAAGACAATTGTCTGGGTGACCCCAAACTTTTGAACTGTTGTGTACACACACACATTATATACACATAAACGCACAAACACACACACACACACACACACACACACACACACACAATTTTCAGGGGGGGGGATACCAGAAATACAGCACAATGCATTGTGTTTAGAAAGGATACTCTAGAACTATTTTATAGTGAATACAACTGTTTACAAAACAGTCATGTCAGGAAAACTGACAGATACTTAAATTAGTTTCATACCTGGAGCTTCTCCATTAATGTACCTAAAGAGAGAATATTATTTTATGTGACCACCATCATATGTGGTAAATTCAGTGTTAGTTGACACCAACGTGATCCTTAGCCAATATGTCACAAAAATGAAATGGGAATGTGCTGCCGCTGTCACAACAAATTGAGATCGCTGCCATTATGTTCTGTATACAGTGTGACAGTTCTATCGCTCCAGTTTGACAGAACATTACTGATCTCCATTCTTATTTGTTTAATCTAGTTCTTAGCTTCTGAAATAGGGGATATTGTTATAACAGCCTAAAGCACCCATATGACACTGCCATATCTGGAGTGTAGGATCAAAAACTCTCGAATTGGATCTCCAACAAGTTTTCACTTTCTTTAACCTCTTTCTCTGAATGAACACTCTAGAATGTAATCTGTATAAATATTCTAAGGGACAAGTGAAAAATGCTGAGCTTCAGAAAATAGTCTTAAGAGTTCATCTTTCCTGGAGTTTCGGCAAGCAGAGATGAAAAAATCGCGTCAAAGCGTAACAAGTTCGCCATGAGTTGCACTAAATTTCCTGACGTTCGATTAGCGTGAATTGATCAAAAAATTCAGAGTTGTCACGATCCTCCACGCAGCACATCTTGGACTTTTTAGTATGTGCTGTTTCTGGTACCTGGCTGTGGCTGAGTTGGCAGTCTAGTGATGTCAAAGTTATTCTCCATGCTGGGTCTGTGAAGGATTGGATCAGTCAGGTGTTTTGACTTCCAGGAATTAAGGTACGTGCACATAATCAGGACTCGCTGCGTCCTGGACTCAGCGGGTCCTTACCTGTGGGGCCGTGAGACTCCCCCGCAGGAGAGCGCAGGAGACCACAGCTGCTCATGCCCACGATCAGGGTTCAGGGCGTTGCGGTCTCTCACTTGTGTTCTCCCTATAGAGAACACTTGCGACGCCACAGGAAACAATTGACATGTTGGGGCTCAGAAAGTGACACCGCAGGTCAGTGTTTGCTGTGGGAGAAACAAGCACAGTGGATGCTGGATTTATAGAAATCCCATCCATTATGCTTGTACTGTACAATGCAGCTTTTTGGATGCAGAGAAGGCACGTTGCGTCTAAAACACTGTGAACACTGATTGTGTGCACGTACCCTTACTCTGCTTCTTAACGAAGCAGCTTTCCTCAGTTTGCTGCCAGTCATACACCTTTTTTGAACCGTTTACTCCTGCGCTAATCCTGATCTCTATAACTGACCTGGACTGACCTTCATTTACTTTTTGCCGCTTCCCTATACCTGTTATTATTACCCTGGTTTTTGATCCCTGGACTGTGACCTGTTTAAGTCTACGTTTTGCCCCTTTATACTTGCGTCACTCTCCTTATATACTTTACCTTGGACCACTATTTTACCATGTCTCAGCCTTCTCTCCTTTGGTACCCCAATCACTCCTGGAATTGACCCCGGATTGCCTGACCACTCTGCCGTCCCTATCCCAGTAAGTAGTAACATATTTCACATTCTTGGTCATCTCCCTGCTACCGTAGTTACTAGCATCACAAGAGTGATTCAAAATGGCTAGGAAGGGGTTAAGAAGAAAAACAAACACTCGCCTGGCTTTTAACTGTCTTCTTTGGTCTGGTCACCGGTGCAGACTTCACTGTGCAACCTTGAGTATCTAACAGCAGCTGGCCTCTTTGGCATCTCCAGTGTTGAGTAGTCTGTGCCAATACCATGCAGCATCACGACTTCTTAACATTGCAACCAAATAAGCGTAGGACACATTGAGGCATGGGAAGATGCCAAAGATTGCCTAGTGAAACCAACAGTGGAGACTGGGCACAGAGCAGGGTTGTGCAATGGGACAGGTGAAGTTTTGGGGTTTTTTTTACAAATGTTCATTAGGTTATAATCTCTAGAAACATATCAGAGCCTAATATAAATTCAATCTGCATAGAATAAATTTGATGAGAACAAATTTCCTGGAAAAAAATTTCAAGAGAACTGTCAAATTTGAATTGTGGCATATTGAAGAATGACAATGTGCAAGGCTTAAATGTGCTGCCCATAAAATAGTTCTCAAATGTTTTAGTGAATATCCAGAGAATGAATGTTGACCTTCTCAATGCTTCCTCCTCATTTCTAAGTTCCTCAGCCTCCTTCTCTTTGAAGAACAATCGGATGATAAGGATAATAAAAGCTACAAAATGGAAAGTTGGATTGAGTGCTCCTTGACTTCTTGACTTTAAAATCATGGTCATCCTGACCAAGATGTCTCATCTCCACTGATGACTATGATACAGTATATTCGAAAGTGCTTCTGACTGGAATGGGAAATGATTTCTACAAGCATGGGGCCAAAAGAAAAAAAAAAGTTGCTAGAATGTAAATTGAAATACATAAGTCTAAAAAGACCCAGTTACGTCAACGTCAATCCCTGTTCCAAGAGATTGATAATTGCCGAAGGATATAGTCCCTTTGTTCTTACCAATGGGAACATTGCTTTGAGTAATGATTAGTGATGAGTGAGCACTAAAATGCTTGAGTTCTTGATACTTGAATTGAGCAGGTTGGACGCTCGGACAGGCTCGATTTGTGTGACGAGTATAATAGAAGTCAATGGGGAACTCGATCATTAAAAATATGCCAATAAAAATGCTCGACAGCCAAGCGTAGAACGGGTTCAATAACAAGTTACATATATATTGGAAAAATTGGTTCACTTTACTGTGGTTCTGCCTGGAGGAGGACAGATGATCATTTCTTTAACTTCAATATGAGCAAATCTGATGGAGCAAATCATTGCTTCTGCCTCCTCACATTTAATTGAATCCATCGCTCTCTTAGTTTGCACAGCTATGAAAAAACAATTTGCATATCATCATATTTTACTTGACAAAGTTATGGGAGGTAACATTTTTTTTATTTCTTCACATTGCGGTAGAAGGTCGCCTGCTCTTTTGCTTCAAGCATTTCCCAGCAGCTCATGAGCACTGTTCTGTACCAATCATTTTTACCAACAAACAGATCTCAACTTGGGCTTTTGGGGGGGCTTAATCCTTCATGAATGAATTGAACATTGTCTCGTTATTGAGCTGTTTTTGCTCCCCAATTTCCCAAAGTCCTAACTCTTATTTATTCGTCGGCGTTAATGAGGTTTGTTTATGGTGAATCAACTTGTATTTTTGAATTACTCTATCACTTTACTGTAAAATATGCTGAAAAATCCAAATGGGGTGAAATGGTGAAAAACACAATGCCAATGTTTTTTGGGTTCCGTTTTTTGATAAACATCTCTAAAAATTACCTAGAAACACGATCATCAGGGTTAGTATGATTGCGTGATTACTAAACATGAGTAGATTTTAATAATAATATTATAGTGGTTAACAAAATTCTGAACGCTGTAAAAAAAAAAAAAAAAATTGATTTGCTTCATCCTAACCTGAAAACTGCTTTTCTGTTGATGGACCTGAGCGAGAGCTTGGGGTTTTTTTACGGTTGCGATCTGTTGTTTTTATCTATATCATTTTTAATTCACACAATGGTTTGATCATCTTTCATTACAAATGTTTGGGGAAGTTGCAGTGACTGAAAACTAGCAATTCTGTGTTTTTGTCTCTCTGCAAAGACGTAGCAGAAAGTAGCAGAAAGTGTAGTGTATGTATCCTGAGAAGAGTCAAGCTACAGAGGTCAGCCAGTCCAGGAAAAAAGACTGTCAGGAGTGGAGAATAGCCAGGACAGTTGAAGAGCAAACTCTTTTGAGCAGAAGTATAGTGGAGAGAAGTGACTGAGTGAAGAATCCACTCCTCCTCATCTCACTGCATGATAAGATATAGTGTTCTGCTCTGTGTACATCCACATTGTAAGTAGAAAGACTCGTTGGAAGGAGAGAAGATATTCTGTGAACAGACTGTCATGTATGTTATGATATTATGGAAGCCCTGTGTAAAGAATATTATTAAAGCCTTAAAGCTAATACTGTCTGGAACAGTGTTCTATAGCTGTGTGCGTGCTGGAAACTTACATCACCTCATATATAGAAGATGCTGGTTAAGTGTGCCCTGATTTATTCCTCTAAATTTCCAAAGAACTCATGCTTACTTTGCCCAGCCTCCCTATACAGAGTGGCGGACATACAACATACATCTTTATCAAAGCCCCACTGAAATAAATCTTACAATGTTAGTTCTGTTGACCGCGGGGGTCAATACAACATTGATGAATCAACCAAGACAACTGGATGTGTGGCCTGGAAATCACTTTGGCAATGTTAGGCTATGAAGATTTGCTCTGAGTCTTGTAGCTTTACATTGGAAAACTGGCTACTGCTCCACAAAGACACTGTGTGATGTAGCAAAGCTGCAACAAAGTCATATGATCCAGAAGAGGATCGGCGCAGGGCTAGCAAACTAGGAAAGATGGTGATTGCTAATTATTATATTTCACCTACCCTACTTCACATACATATTTAGAAAGTATTAGGAGATAAAAATTTTGATACAAGTGTTAAAATTTATTATGTCTTTCATGTAAATTTACTTTATTCCATCTATAGTGATTTTGAAGGAAATTTCTGAAGGATATCATGATTTTTGTAAAAATATATTCTTGTTTTGAGGGCTGAATTTCCAAATTTCCAAACACCTATGCCTTTGCATTTAATCTGCATACATTAGCTCCCGGTATTAAGGGAGAGAGGTGACTAGAGATGATCAATGAAGGAAAAGGAGCTATCATTTGACAAAAGGATACTGACCTTATAGGTCTGCATTATTGCTTGTGCTGTCAAATACACAAATTGTCTGAACAATTATATAGATTCTTCAACCTGCTGTGATGTCCACTAATTCTGCTGAATATCTTGACATCAATTGCTACATTTATGTAGCACAAATGAGTTTATAAGTGTCATCAGGCTTCACAAACTGTCTTTTTCCTCGTATCTGGGTCTGAGACAAGCCACCTAAATACACCTTATAAAAACACACGAAAACCAGTAGACAGACTATAACTAGAGATGAGCGGACCCCGTGGATGTACAGGTTCGCCGAGTTCAGGAGGAGAATAGTTAAAAGTTAGTTTTTTGGGACCAGACTTGACCTGGACTTGTTCCCGGATCCCAAATCCCATATAAGTCAATGGGGACCCAACCTAACGGACTCGACTCAAGTAACAAGTATAATGTGGAAGTCAATGATTGGGCAATTCGGCTCTCCGCATATAGCCGGCATTTCCAGGGGGAGAAGGAGTGAGGTTTTTTTGGTTTGTTTTTGAACACTACATGCGAAAATGTTGCTCTTACCCCAGCAAAACACATTCAGAGACTGCAACAGGCTCGCACTGGGCCAAGCACTGAGCGTACATGAGAACCCTAATGCTCGATTGAGTGGTCATCATTAGAGATGAGCAAACTCATGAAAGCTCAGTTCAGTGGGTCCAGCCAGACTTTAAAGTTTGGTTTGGAACACGGACTTGACCTGAACCCCAAAGGAAATCACTAATTGGGCAGTTTGGGTCTCTGCCCACATGTAGCCAGCAATAAATAGATCACTTGACGAGATTTTCCATTTCTTTTTTTCATGTGTGTACACTACATCTGATCACGCTGTTGTTACCCCCAGTGAGAGGCAATCAAACACTGCAAGCGACTCGCACTGGGCTGAGCACCAAGTACTGTATACCTGAGCACAGCGATGTTCATGCAAGTGGCTTGCATACGTAAAGCGTCAAACGCCAAGCCCAAACTGCAAGCCCAAACTGCAAGCCCAAACTGCAAGCCCAAACTGCAAGCCCAAACTGCAAGCCCAAACTGCAAGCCCAAACTGCAAGCCCAAACTCCAAGCCCAAACTCCAAGCCCAAACTCCAAGCCCAAACTCCAAGCCCAAACTCCAAGCCCAAACTCCAAGCCCAAACTCCAAGCCCAAACTCCAAGCCCAAACTCCAAGCCCAAACTCCAAGCCCAAACTCCAAGCCCAAACTCCAAGCCCAAACTCCAAGCCCAAACTCCAAGCCCAAACTCCAAGCCCAAACTCCAAGCCCAAACTCCAAGCCCAAACTCCAAGCCCAAACTCCAAGCCCAAACTCCAAGCCCAAACTCCGTTTTTCTTTTGGTAAAGTCCATGTTCAGGTTTGAGCCCCGGACACCCAGTGTTTAGTACAAACCCCGACCTTTACAGTTAAGGTTTGCTCATCTCTAACTATCACACAAAAACTTAAAGATAATTTCCCTGAGATTTACCTTACACAGATAACATATGAATATCTAGGGCTTTTGTGCTCATGACACCGTATTTAATATTGTTTGAAAAGCAATTGTCAATTCTAAGCAGTTTATTTTCCTCCTTCTGCTATTCCTTTCCATTGTTGTTGCTTTTGTTGTGATACAAAAGACAGCTGTGATATGGATTAATCTTGCAATGAAATAAAATAGCTATAGCTACATAACATAATTACCTAACGAAAGGCGTCAAAAGAGCTAGTGTGAATATTCGGTCATAGGTATGGGAAATATTTATTTAAATGTAATGAAAGCAAAGATTTTCACTGATTGCACACCATTATATATAACTCCTAAACATCAATATGATTATTTCACATAAAAGAATAGTCTTGTTAAAAGGATACATTTATTAGCAGAATTTAAATAGTCCAGAAAAAAAAAAGAAAAATTAATCGGCACTCCATAAAACCATGCTATCCCCCATCCACATGAATGGTGCGCATCAATAATTATATAAATAGTCCAGTAATATGAAAAAATATAAAAATGTGGCACTCACCTGTGGATAAAATTCAGAAGACTTTATTTTGAAGTGATTAAAAATAGCAGTGTGATAGTGAATGGCAGAGTATGTATAGAAAACAACCGTTACGCAGCTATACCACTGTTGACCATACATACTAAAGTCTTCTGCATTTTATGCATGAGTGAATGCCGCAGTCTTCTTTTATTTTATGAGAATTTAAATAGTGTACAGTTAGATTATGGATGAAGATGGGTGAACCTGCAGATACTCGGGTTCAGCAGGTCCAATTGGATTTTTTTTAAAGAAAACCCCTTCGGGACCAGACTTGAGCCCGAACATCTGCCCAGACGCCGATCCCCATATACGTCTATGGGAACCCGAACATTGTGCTTTACAATGGTGGTAGAAAAGGTTAGGGAGATTAGAGCAGGACCGTTATACTTATCGAGTCTCCCATGTGGCTGGGACCCTACTTCCTGATCCGCTCATCAACCCTCATACATATTCACTGCTTCCCCACGCAATCACAGACGCTATCACACAGGTTGGGGGTGTGGCCTGACTGCAACTAATCACATGCCGGGACTGATGATGGGCGGGGAAAGTAGTGAATATGTATGAGAATTAATTATTGCACCAGGAAGTAGTGTTAAAGCCATACGGGAGACTCGGTAAGTATAACACTCCTGCGTTATTCTTTATTTTCTTTTTCATTTAATTTATTTTTTTCTAAGTGTCCAATCGGAACTGTTACACGGAGTTCTCGAAGATCTGTGTATTTGGGGTCAGTGCACAGATACTAGGTATCCTGTACGAACCCCAAACTTTACAATTTGGGTGCGCCCATCACTAGTTATTGACAGTTTGTGTTGCAGCTGCCTATACTGTACATTAAAAGGGTTTACTCAAAGTCAAATAGTTAACATTGCTAACTGCTTATTAAAACAAACAACTCAGCAATTGAATAGTTATTAAAAACCTTCTCTGTTCTCAAGGACAGATGGATTTTTAATTGTATTACTTACTACTCATTGGCAACGTTATTGACCACTGCTGCAGTCTATTAGCGGTGACCGATCTTCTAGGCAAGGAGAGCCAAGTTACCTGTACTGTATCCCACCGGGTAGGTGGATCTGACCGACCACCTTGAATGCCCGTGCTCCTCTGATGCTGCAGAGGCAAAGCTGACTCTGCTTGCAGCATCAGAGAGCACATAGTTTGAGCAAGTAGTGCAAGTTGGTATTGATCGATGCCTAATTCATTTTAACAAATCTGAGGTTTCCTATGCTTGAGGAAAATAACCTCGTCTGCTTGGATGTGACAAATCCATTGGCCACAATAAATATGGAGAAAGGCCTTGACACTGATCTAGCAGTTCATGGGATTAGAGCATCTTCCTGAGAAAGGATACAGTCGAGGTACGCCTGAACTTGGATGTTCTTCCAACATCTGTTTTTTGAAGAATGTCTGGTTGCTGTAATGGCAGATAAAACATCTTGTCCGTCATGCCAATACAGTAGCTTCTGGTTCCTTTGGCTACCTGCTGTAAGACAGACTGGTACAGACAAAGGTGTATTGGGTTTGCAGGGATCACAGTTGGGTTTGCTTGTCGGTCATGTAGTTGTCAGATGGTTTCTTGGCCAAAGCTTTGCAGAACAAGTAACACAGTTTATCCTGGCAATATGCCAATTTGGATTTCCTTTTAGAAGCTGGAAAAAACTTCTGTATTTTGCCAATAAGCCATCTCTTTGCTTTTTGTTTTGTTAAATATATGCCTGTCATCCCACAAGCACTCCAGTGTGCAACTTGCCATGCTGGTCAGCACGACTGAGAACCCCATTTGTTCATTTTCATCACCTCACTGCAAGGGATGGTCAATTTCCAGCATTATTGTCACCATTTTAACTGTGACTGTCATTCTTGTCCCCTGCATGTGCCAACTCTATGTCCCCCTCAACATACATGTGTTGCTGTTGCTCCTTCTCCTCTCCCTCTCTCTTTCCTTCCTCTCCTTCTCCAAATCCTGCCATGTGTAACATGGACCTTGAAGGTCCCCAACAGACACAGGGTGGAGCAAAACATGTGAAAGTTGCTGTGCCTCCTCCATCCTCTCCTGAGTTCTGATTAATGAGTGTTTTTTCCAGGATAAAATATAAAAGGGAATGACTTAAGCGGAGGAGGGCAAGATGTACGACCAAATATAACATTATATTGTGACTACACCCAGAAAATATGAGCACAAACCAAGAGAACCGGGGGGGGGAAGAGGTAGTCATGGGTCACACATAGGACCACAAAATCAATAATTCTATATGTACAACTTTTTTTTCAAAAATATAGCAAATATTTTATTTAGATAAAGTGAACAGCAAAAAAAGTGACAGTACAGCAGCAATATCAAAAGTATTAAAAAGAACAATGAACAAGCTTAAATTGTGTCACTAATGCAAAACTCCACGGCCCCCCGAAGAAGATAGCGAAACGTGCGTTTTTTTGCTGTTCACTTTATCTAAATTAAATATTTGCTATATTTTTGCAAAAAAAGTTGTACATATAGAATTACTGATTTTGTGGTCCTGTGTGTGACCCATGACTACCTCTTCCCCCGGTTATAAAGGGAATGACTGTTGCTTCCAAACATATCCCTATTAATAAATTGTCACTTCTTTGAATGGCTTACTGGCATCTCTTATCAGCTGCCAATGGCACATCTCAAGGTAATTCATGCTCCAATTTGGTTGCTGATATAGTCAACCCTCACTTAATGGCACTCATGTAGACACTACAACATATGTAATATTGGATTTTTGCGGATTATAACATTGCATATCAGGCGGTATTCTGACAGACGGTATGGTTTTTGCAAAGTCAAAAAAGTGTGCTTTGCCATGTTAAAAGGGTTTAAATGAACTAATACTTTCCTAGGATTAACTACCACCCTTAGCCACTTGTGCCAAGCAAGAAAACCCATCTAACATTCATTTCAGGGGTTTTTTTTCCTATGAAAACTATTGTGCTGTATTTATGGTGCATTTTAGTGCATTAAGAATAACAGATGCCAGCTACAGCATATCATTATCAATCTGCGTTTAACATGCTGCAGCTGGTACTTTTCCTAGCTCTATTTTCCCCTATTAATTGAATGATTGTATTATTTTCAGACTACTACTCTTCTATTACGGTCTTGCATATTTGTCCAATGGTATAGGGCTGTTGCTTCTTTTGTTCCTGAGCTTTGAGCTCTCAAGTGTTGTGACTATCCTAAAATCATATTAAAATGGCTTCTGAATTCCCTGTTTAAGGCGCTTTCATATGTCTGTACAATTTGGTGCGATGTTGGATCACAATGCGCAGACTGGTCGTTCTTCTCCCGACCGGGGCATGACCACTTCCTATATTTCTATGAAACGGTCACGCTTGGGTCAGGAGAGCCATGGCCAGTCTGTGCAATACAATCTGACATCGGAACGAATTGCATGGACATGTGAAAGCACCATCAGGCTTTTATACATCCTATAATAGTCTTTTTTGATTGACTGTGCTAAACCATGTGATGCGATACCTGCAAGGAGTTATGGAGAAGCCATCATGGATTTGCCGCAGATCATGTAACGTATATGGTAGTGGGCAATTTTTTGGTCCATTTATATGAATCAAATTTCCAGGACCTGCCAAAAAGTTCAACTCAGATTTGATTCACATTAAATTGATTGAATCATCTCTAATGAGGAGAGGCTCATTGTCTCGTCCCCACCGGAGTCCGCTCCTGCGACTTCTGCTTTAGTCACCAGGCGCCGACATCTTCCAGCTGCAGAAAGTGCTGGTGATAGGGGAAGAGTCATAGCCAGTGGCTCTGGTGGGTGCAGGCTCCGTCCATCCACTCGGCTGGGTTTCCCTGGGACCTGCAGTACCACTGGCTGACTGTGTTGACTAGTATCTTCCAACTGAGGTTACCACCATTCAGCTACAGCCAATGGGAAGAAACCACACCCTTCTATTTCCCCATCCTGTCTGCTGGTCTCTACCAGATATAGGTTTGTAGTACTGCCAGTCACTAGTTCTCCCGGCTCAGTATACTGATTCCTGTATTTTGACCTCTGCCTGCTCAGCGACAATTCTCCTGCCTGCTATTTTTGCACCTCATTGCCAACTCAGGTGTTGACCTCTGCCTGATTTCCTGACTACACTCTTGTCTGACGATTTTGTCCCTTTTCAGTATTTCCTGGTTTGACTCTGCCTGACGACTACTCTCCTCTGGACTCAGCCTTCCACAGGTAATGATCTCCGGGGCCCTGTAGTAATTCCAAATCCCTTTATAGGTGTTAAAGGGTTTCGGGGTTCTCGGGATCCTGCTTAGTGGGCGACTTTCCTCTAGCCTGTCAATGACAGCCATTCTGAGACTGTGCTTCCAGCAGAGGTCAGGGTCATAAACCAGTCCCAAACATCTGTCAACGTTACCATCATATTGATAGAACATTGAGCTGATCTTGATCCCATTATGAGTAAATACTTTGCACAGAACAGTCTACTATGTACTGTACATGAAAGAATAAAGATGGAGCTGTATGTAAAATATGTCATCTTACTTTATTGTATTTGCAAAATCTTATCAAGCCATTGTACAGCAGTGCAGGCCTCCGAGCAAAGCAAATGAACCTTGTCAGAATGTGAACACCCAAAGGCACAAGCGAGATGGAATGAAATGAAAATTCTGACCCATAATATAGACGTGAAGTTTTGCTAGAAGATGATGACTATAGCACTGCTGACTTGGATCACACAAAGTATGGAAATGGATATGATTGTACTTCCAGGTCTCTGAAGAATAAAATGTGCTCCTACTGCCTATAAGGAACTACTAATAAGTGTTAGACCTTTGTCACCTGCCATCCTATTCTGCAGACACTATTACGGTCCTCGCCAACAAAAACAACTAAAAAAATATTAAGACGTTGGGATTGTTTTCTGTAAATCTTGATATCTTTTTCTTCCATTCGACTTTTGTGACATTTAACGTATAGTGAAAATTATGTTTTCCATTGTTTAAAAGTTGTAAATGGTTATGTAAGATTGAGGGCGAGGAAAGTTTAAAGAAAGTAATATATTAGATGGAAAGTGCCATTATTATTTAAAAGTCGTCACTGTGAAAATAATGGAGCAATAAATAGGATTTCATGTGCATTTTACATATCGGGGTAGACTGACGGATGCTTCTAGCAATCAAGTCTGTCAAGTATTACGCTATGCTTTGGAAGGAAATTTTAATAAGGAGAGAGCTACAGTCATACATAAAGATATCATTGTAGTTTTACATAAACTGTCAAATTCTGTACACACGTATAATATATAAATATATTATATATATATATTATATATATACCCACACACATATACCGGCCATTTCCATATATGTATAAAACCTTGGAAATGACCGGTACGTGTCGCAGACCTTCCCACCCTGAACAAAGTTGGGGGAACTCCACTTTTTTTTTTAAATTATTTATTTATAAATTATAAAAAAAAAGAAAAAAAGGAGCCTGGAGGCCCTCCAAATTGGATCCCCAACTAAGGTAAAGCTGCCAGCTGTGGTTTACAGTCTGCAGCCATCTGCTTTACCCTAGCTGGCTATCAAAAATGGGGGGACCCCCACGTCACTTTTTTTTTTTTTTGCTAAATACAAGGCAAGGCACCCTTTAGTGCCACATGAAAGTCACTAAAGGGTGTTCGCTTAGAATATGCAGGGAGGTGGGACATTATATATATGTGACATCGGTCTGCTTGTCTATCTATCCATCTATCCTTATTTATCTATCGATCCATCTATCCATCCATCCATCCATCCATCCATCCATCCATCCATCCTTTTTCTGTTATCTATCTATCCATCTATCAATCCATTATCTATCCATCTAACTATTTATCCCTCTAATATCTATCTAGCAATTATCTATCCATTATCTATGGATCCCTCTATTATATATCCATCCCTCTATTATCTATCCATCGATTATCTATCCCTCTATCCATCCATTATCTATCCCTTATCTATCTATCTATCCCTTATCTATCTATCTATCCCTTATCTATATATCCCTTATCTATCTATCCCTTATCTATCTATCCCTCTTATCTATTATATGTCTATCGATACATCTATTATCCATCTATCTATTATCCATCTATCCATTATCCATCTATTACCCATCTATCCATCTATTATCCATCCTTTTTTATCTATCCATCCATCTATCTATCCCTCTATCTATCCATCCATCCATTATCCATCCATCCATTATCCATCCATCCATTATCCATCCATCCATTATCTATCCATCTATTATCTATCCATCTATCCATCCTTTTTTATGTATCTATCCATTATCTATCTATCCCTCTATCTATCCCTCTATCTATCCATTATCCATCATCCATTCATCCGATAGATAGAGGGATAGATAGATAGATAGATAGATAGATAGATAGATAGATAGATAGATAGACAGCTAGATAGACAGAGACAGATAGATGGAGGGATGGATAGATATTACAGCTTTTATTTATGATGTATGTGTTCCCCCCCCCCAACAGTATGTTTGATGGAGCAGTGATCCTGCGGGAGCTTGGATCTGAGTTCTCGCAGGGTCACTGCCGGTCATTGACGTCACTGAGTTGTGCTTTACAGCAGCACTGTTCACTGTTCAGTTCTCGCGAGTGGTAATGTGTTGACATCACCGACCGTGAGAAATGACCTGGACTTACCCCTGCAGCATTGTTCACGGAATGAGGCTGCATTGAGTATCGGGTCTCAAATGTCGCTGAATCAGTGTGGATTACACCGGACCTGGATATTTGTGGGGGTTAATAAAGTGGTGATAGAGGGGCTTTTTGGTGTTTTATTTCAAATAAAGGATTTTTCGGTGTGTGTGTTTATTTACTTTACTTACAGATTAGTGATCGTATGTCATAGATGCTGCCATTACTAATCTTGGACTTAGTGGTAGCTATGGGCTGCTATTAACTACTTATTACCCCGATTGCCACCGTATCACGGCAATCAGGAAGGGCCAGAGACACGCCAGGACTGTTGCATCTAATGGATGCAACATTCTCGGGCAGCAGCGGGCTGATATTATCGGCTGCAGGAGGGGGGGGGGGGCGTGACCATGGCCCTTGCCCTCCCCAGCCTGAGAATACCGGCCCGTTGCTGTGTGCTTACCTCAGCTGGGTATCATTTGGGGGGGACCGCACGTCGTTGTTTTAAATTATTTATTTTACTACAAGATATAGACCCACCCACCGGCGGCGGCTGTGATTGGTTTCAGTGAGACAGCTGTCACTCAGCGTGGGGGCGTGTCTGACTGCAACCAATAATAGGCGCCAGTGGGTGGGGGAAGCAGGGAATACGAGATGGAATAATGAGCGGCCGGCAATTTTAAAAGCTGGAGAACCCGCCACAGTGTGACAATTGTGCAGCGCCGTGCCCGTGATCGGTGAGTATGAAAGAGAGAAGGAGAGACTGACTGACCAAAATGGCCGCTGGCTTATATAGCCCCTATGACGCTGTGCAGCCAAGCCAATCACAGTAACACCACAACAAAGATGGCTGCGGCGTTACTGTGAGGGCAAGCAACATCAGATATGTTCATTGGCTGGAAAAAGGCACCAGGAAGTCCAGAAATTAAAATGAAAGTATCGGAGCGAATTCCATAGTAGCCGTCGGATAGCGAATACCATGAATACCCCATTATCCGTCGGATACCGAATAGTGGCGAATACATTCGCTCATCCCTAGTCATTACAAACAAAGGGATCTATTTCTATATATTATATAGAGTCGTTACACACAAAAGTGTTTATTTCTTTTAATGTTGCTGATTATGGCTTACAGCCAATGAAAACCCATAAGTCATTATCTCAGAAAATTAGAATACACCTTCAAAAGTTTCATAAGCGTTTAAAATGGTCTCTTAGTCTGGTTCAGTAGGTTACACCATCATGGGGAAGACTACTGACTTGATAGATGTCCAAAAGGCAGTCGTTAACACAATCTATAAGGAGGGTAAGCTACAAAAGGTCATTGCTAAAGAAGCTGGCTGTTCTCAGAGTGCTGTATCCAAGCATATTAATTGAAAGTTGAGTGGAGGGAAAAAGTGTGGTAGAAAAGGTGCACAAGTAACCGGGATAACCGCAGCCTTGATAGGATTGTTAAGGAAAGGCCATTCAAAAATTTGGAGGAGATTCAAAAGGTGCGCATGTGGCTGCTGGCGGGGGAGAGCGGCTACTTAGTGGTGCCGCCTGAAAACCACCTAGTGAAGAGGTGGCTGAGTAAGGGGACTACCGGTAGGCCAGGCCCACATGGGGAAACAGGTCCCTAGAGCAGGAACCCATTTACTCGGCCTGCTAAATCTGCTGGTGGGGGTGCTGGATGTACCTCACCGAGCAACACAGAATCCGCAGCATCAACAGCAATGAGGGGGCCCATAAGTAAGAGAAGGCAAGCAGCCAGCATTAGTTGGTCCACGCTGTCAGCAGACGGGCCAGAAAGGGGAGATGAGGCAGTTGCAACTTCCCTGGGTGATCCCGGAGCACTCCAAGTCGGGGTCACCTCAAAACTAGAAGGGCTAGGAAGGCGAGCCAGCAGTCACCCCTACATCGGCCTGAAGAATACCTGGTTCCCCTCCTGATTCATCACAGCATCGCCCGGGTTGCCTCCCTCTACCAGCGAAAAGTGAGTAAAACCCCTGAAAGACATTGCTGCCTGTGTGTGAGTTCTTCTGCGACCTGTGGTACTACCGACTTACACTTGAGCCCCTGGGGCCAGTCTCACTCTCGGGAGACCATACAATCAGACTGCATTTACCATCAGCCCCAGACGCTCCCTAAATTGCAGTGGCGGTCACCCCCTGACCGCAATTACCAAGAGTAGCGTCACGATTGCTATAGAAGTTAACCTGACGTACCTGTTGCCGGAAGATTTCCAGCACGTGAAGATCCTGAGGCGACCTGAAGGTGAGAGGAGGCTTCACACTCAGTGCTGCTGGAGTCAGTGCTTCAAGATCCACCACACATGAAATAGGTCACTTTGTGTGTAATGACTCTAATATATGTGTTAACTTTTTCTATTAATTTACTGAAATTAATTAACTTTTTGACGATATTCTAATGTATTCAGATGCACCCAATATGTACACACACACACCCACAAACACACACACACACACACACACACACACACACACACACAATACAGATATTTCTGACCTGTGCTACCTGTACAGTGGAAAAAATAGAGATTTTATCAAATCATCATAAAGTAGTCCGGTAAGTGATACATCGCGATACATGGGATTGAATATTAGGGTGATGTTTGAGTTATAATGTCCCCTTATTATGACCTATAGAAATTTATTACAGTAAGAGATAAGAAAAGATCAGTCCAATATTATATGGAATTGATGACAAGGACTTGAATTTCTTTTCATAAATATTCTTACTAGGATTGATTCTATTTCAAAGCAGTCTCACACCAGTCTTTGTGTCTTGTTTGTCCTGTTTAATGTCACAGAATTAAGCACGTTGCAGAACTTTGGTGGTGGGTCCTGAGGATAGAGTCCAGGGCCTATCAGGGTAAGTCATCGTGGAGCTGGGATGCCCAAAAAAGTAGGACACCCTCCATTGTAAGGAAGGGTAAGAATAGAATATTAATAAGTGAGAGATTGCTCCATTTCTCTATCCTACAAGATAATATTGTGCTCTTGAATCAGGATTCATGTTCACTTGCACTAAAACACTTTAAATTTACATTTTGGAAATATGTTGTGTCTATCTGATATTTAATAAAAAATATTTTTTAAAAGGTTTATTGTTGTAGTAGGTTTGTTTTTGGATACTGACCTCTTGTGTATCTCTAAGTGGTTGATCAAAGGGATTCTAATCAGCAGGTTTTTGCTATGTAATCTGAAGACTACAGGAGCTAGAGGCTGACACAAAGATTTCAAAGATGTGTAATGTATTAGGGGTACTTCTCACATAGCGAGATCGCTGCTGAGTCACGGTTTTTGTGACGCACCAGTGACCTCATTAGCGATCTCGCTGTGTGTGACACTGAGCAGCGATCTGGCCCCTGCTGTGAGATCGCTGCTCGTTACACACAGTGCTGGTTCATTTTTTTGACGTTGCTCTCCCGCTGTTTGACAGCGAGAGAGCAACGATCTGAATGTGCAGGGAGCAGGGAGCCGGCGTCTGGCAGCCTGCGGTAAGCTGTAACCAAGGTAAATATTTCGTAACCAAGCGAAGTGCTTTGCTTGGTTACCCGATATTTACCTTGGTTACTAGCGTCCACCACTCTCTGGCTGCCAGTGCTGGCTCCCTGCACACGTAGCCAGAGTACACATCGGGTAAATAAGCAAATTGGTTTGCTTATTAACCCGATCTGTACTCTGGCTAGGAGTGCAGGGAGCCAGCGCTAAGCGGTGTGCGCTGGTAACTAAGGTAAATATCGGGTAACCAAGCACTTGGTTACCCGATATTTACCTTAGTTACCAAGCGCAGCATCGCTTCCACGCGTCGCTGGGGGCTGGTCACTGGTCGCTGGTGAGATCTGCCTGATTGAATGCTCACCGGTGACCATGTAGCGACACTCCAGCGATCCTGACCAGGTCAGATCGCTGGTGGGATCGCTGGAGCGTCGCTAAAGCGTGACGGTACCCTTACACTGCTGTGTAGTTGTTTACATGTAGTGCAGGTTTTATCACCTGGGATTATCTTGCTTGGACTACATTAGTCCAACTAAGCCACCTCCCCCTCCAATTAGCAGTCTGCTTTCTATGGGCATTGTTATATTATAGGAAGTATGGTGTGTTTGGGTTAACTTTCTGAGTTGTGCTGTATTGCTAAATCTACAAACTCTGCCATAACTCCTGCATCCAGTAAACAAAGTGATACATGGTTGGATTCAGAGTCTGTGCCTACATCATGCTGCTCTCAGATGAGGTAGCAAAAACCTGCTGACAGATTCCCTTTAACTGTATATGTCCCAGTGTGGATGGGACTTCAAGTTCCAGAAAAGAGAACTACAAGTTTTGCCCCATGTCACACACAACAAGAGTGCGGCTCCGCTTGCCAACAAAAGCAGGAAGGGCAGCCACTTGTACAGATGACACATCATACGGATTTCAGGTTACATAGCAAAAACCTGCTGACAGATTCCTTAAATTTTTGTGTAACTTTTAAATTCCTATTTTTTTTAATGATATTGAGGGGGAAAGTAAACAAAAATAGGAAATACTTTTATTTTTCATGTTTTTTTTTTTTTTAATTGTTTTACAAACCACAAAAGAACCATTGGATCTGCAGCAACCATTCGTTATATGCGCTCGGTTAATTATACCAGGTGAGAACACCTAATTATTTAACCTATTTTATACCATTGGATATGATGCCAAGTGCTCTTATTTATTCCCCAATACTACTGAAGGACAGCCTGAATTTCTTTTGAATTTGATTGCAGCTGCTTATCCACCATCCGGACTATCCTACGTTGCAACCTTTTATCAATTTTTCTCTGCCTTCCGCATCCAGGGAGATTAGCTACAGTGGCATGGGTTGTAATCTTCTTGATTATGTTGCGTACCATGGAGAAAGGAACATCACACTCTGTAAACATAGACTTGTAATCTGGAGATTGTTGATATTTTTCAACAATTTATGGTTCTCTAGACCTCACATAGTTCTCTTTTCCTTGTTTCTGTTCTCCGTGCTTTGTCTGGAACACACAGACACACAACACAAAGACTGAGTCAATTTCTCCACTTTTCATCTAGTTTCAGGTGTGATTTCCATATTGCCAACACCTGTTACCTGCCACAGGTGAGTTTGAATGAGCATCACATTCTTAAAACAAAGGTGCCAACAATTTTGTGCAGCCCATTTTTAGACTTGTCACACTGGTGGGTGTGGACCCACTCCACCATGGAGCTGGGTTTACCTTGGAAGGGCTGAACTAAGCAACTACCTAGATCTTCATTAGAGCTACTGATGGTGTGATTAGGCTTGCTGTTGCCGGCAGCCACGAGGTGCCACTCTAGGGTGGTCTCCATACTGCAGAACCTAACTCGAGGAGTCAGAAATGCAGGTTTGATCTTAGGGTATCAGATAGGACAGCTGGTACAGGCTGGATGGCAGGTACAGGCACCCAGATGTGGCAACAGTGAACAGTTTCTGGTAATGGGACTCTGGTTAAGAAATACAGGGCAGGGAACACAGGAATAGCACAAGGTTTTGTGGACTTGACAACTAGCAAACATGCAGACAGACAACATAAATGTTGCTCAGGCATCTCCCAATAGGGGAGTGTTTCTTAAGTACCTACTGTCCTCCAGCCATTGGATGTGGACAATCACAGAGTGCATGCACTCCCCCTTTAAGAGGAGGAGAATGCATGCACTTGCGCCCTTATCATGCTTCCAGGGGACCTGCAAGACATGCGCAAGCCCTGAGAGCAAAGAGACATGGCGGCCAAAGCAGCAAGTGTGACAGCATCCCTGCCAGGTGGAGCACAGGGATGCCAGTAGCACTACAAGAGTTTTATTTTTTTAATCATGTACAATTTGCCTTTTTTTTTAGCTGTTTCAATACACACAATGGAAATAAAACATGTGGCCATGACGGTATAGCTAAAAGAAATGTCTCCTATTAACATCAGCCACTGGCTGGCTTTCACAGGACAACTGTCAATATAAGCTCAGGAGTGTTCAGCAGACCTTTGGCTGTCACGGCAGTTAGAACATATTGACATTGGCATTTAAACAGGTTAATCGCTGTAGTAGGAGTGTCCACCACTTGTGGCTGTAAAGGCCCCATCACACGCAGCGATATCGCTAGCGATATTGCTAGTGAGCGTACCCGCCCCTGTCGTTTGTGCGTCACAGGCAAATCGCTGCCCATGGCGCACAAAATTGTTCGGAGCTGTCACACGGACTTACCTGCCTAGCAACGTCGCTGTTGCCGGCGAACTGCCTCCTTTCTAAGGGGGTGGTTCGTGCGGCGTCATAGCGGCGTCACTAAACGGCCGCCTAATAGAAGCGGAGGGGCGGAGATGAGCGGCCGTAACATTCCGCTCACCTCCTTCCTCATTGCCGGCACCCGCAGGTAAGCTGTAGTTCATCATTACCGAGGTGTCACACGTAGCGGTGTGTGCTGCAACGGGAACAACGAGCAACCTGCGTCCTCAACAATCAACGATTTTTGAAAATAAACGACGTGTCAACGATCAACGATAAGGTGAGTATTTTTGATCGTTAACGGCTGTTCGTTGGTGTCACACGCAACGACGTCGCTAACGATGCCAGATGTGCGTCACGGAATCCGTGACCCCGGCGATATATCATTAGATACGTCGTTGAGTGTATGCGTGATGATGGCTGAATAGCAAAGCCATCCTCAGCTGGCAAAGATGTGGGCTCAGGTTTTGAGCCCGCATCAAAGTTGAGGAGCCAATATATGATGTGCCAATACGTCATATGTTGGTAAAGGGTCAAAAATGATAATCAGCTTCTACAGCCTCTATGAAGTACTGTACATGGCAAACTGCTGAATCCATAAAAAGTTCAACTTTGATTTTCTTATAGATTAGCTTAGTAGATGGTTTATAGATAGATGCCTCTGCCATCAGAATGAGCTTAGAAGGATACAGTTGTTGAAAAGGTTGCCCCATCTTGAGCATTAATAGCCATTGAATACCACATAAATATCAGATAGATGCACAGTTTTAATTACGGGATTCTATTGCACTAAGTTAATAGAAAACAGCTCATATTAATTTGTGACTTCTAAATATCACCAAGCAATCTGCTTGTTAATTTTTGGTTCTCGATAAAAAGAGGCACACAACAGCATCCACCTCTTTATTTTGTACAACACCTTACAGTGCCCCATTTCCAATATATTTATATATAGACATTTATGGCATAATTTATGTGTACATGATTGAAATAGGAATGACCCTTTAATTTATTGTATAGTCTGCTATATAAATGTCACACTAAAGGGGACTTTACGCGCTGCAACATCGCTAACGATATATCGTCGGGGTCACGGTGTTTGTGATGCACATCCGGCGCCGGTAGCGACATCTCAGCATGTGACACGTACGAGCGACCTTCAACGATCCTAAAAGTGGTAAAAATCGTTGATTTTGGAGAGGTCGTTCTAAAACCAAATATGGTTGTTTGGGCACTAGCGATGTTGTTCCTCGTTCCTGCGGCAGCACACATCGCTGTGTGTGAAGCCGCAGGAACGACGAACATCTCCTTAACTGCGTCCACCGGTAAGGGTACTTTCACACCTCCGGTTTTTCTTCTGCGGCACAATCCGGCACTTTGCAGGAAAATCGCAACCGTTTTTTTTTTGCTGCCGGTTGCGATTTTCCTGCATAGACTTTAATTAGTGCCGCATTGTGCCGCATGGCCTTGCGTTCCATCCGGTTTTTGCCGCATGCGGCAGATTTAGCCGATGCGGCGGCCGGATGGAACGTTGCCTGGCACGTTTTTTCGTGCGGCAAAAAAAACCGCATCGCGCCGCATTCGGACGATGTGGCGCATCTCTCAATGCATGCCTATGGCGGCCGGATGCGGCGCGATGCGGCAAATACCGCATCCGGCCGCCGCATGCGTTTTTTGCCACTGCGCATGCTCAGTAGCATGCCGCAAGCGGCAAAAACCGGTCGGGCCGCATGGGAAAAACTTATGCAAAGGATGCGGTGTTTTCACCGCATCCGTTGCATAGCTTGCACAGCCGGATTGAGCCGCAGGGCTCAAGCCGGATGTGTGAAAGTAGCCTAATGCGGAAGGAAGGAGGTGGGCGGGATGTTATGTCCTGCTCATCTCCGCCCCTCCGCTTGTATTGGCCGGCCGCTTAGTGACGCCGCAGTGACGTCGCTATGACGCCGAACGCACCTCCCCTTGACGGAGGGATTGTTCGGTGGTCACAGCGACGTCGCTGACAAGGTTTGTGCGTGTGACGCTGCCGTAGCGATAATGTTCGCTATGGCAACGATCACCACATATCGCACATACGACGGGGGTGGGTGCTATCACGATCGACCGCTAGCAAATGCTAGCGATGTCGCAGCGTGTAAAGTGGCCTTAAGTTTGGATAGGTACCAAGCAAACGGCAAAAGATAAGGGAAGGGAAACCCCGTGTCTAAGGAAAGGGAAGATGCTGACCCTCGATCAAACCTACTGCTGGGTCCCTGGGGTCCCTCACCACCCTATATAGGTTTTTGTACCTATGCGCCGAGCTGAATACCTGACCATAGGTATCCCTAGTGATGGGCCCTAAATAGGGAAAGGATGGGATGAGACCTTCATCAGCTCCACCAAGCACTAAACAAACACAAGGAGGACACGCAGGGAGAAAAGCATGAACTACTTATCTACAGATGATGGAGGTAGAAGCAAAGTTTTCAGCAATGACACCATAGAGGAGTACAAACCACCTGCTGGCAACCAAGGCTTGAACAAACTGAAAATATCACCAGCACCAGTCTAAGGAAGGAACGGGTATTTAAGCACCAAGAGAATACTGATGATCAGCAGCTGGGTGGGAGATGAGCTCCTGCTGGGTCCAAAAGGAGGAAGAGATGAATCCAGCAGGAGAGCTACCTATGGCAATGAATACTGACAACAGGAACAATAGAAAGTCAGGGAGCATTCTGCGCAGTCAAACGCTGTGACCTCCTATGGCCAGAAACCGCATGACTGTGTCACCCGTGACAGTACCACTGTGCATAAAGGCTGTAGAAGCCAAACAGTTCAAAAGATGTCCAGTATATAAAGCTATAATAAGCATGTAATTCAGGAAAAGACACAGACAGAGACGGGGAGACAGACGGGGAAAGAGAAAGACCTAGGAAAGAGACAAACCTGGAAAGAGACAGACCGGGAAAGAGACAGACCTGGAAAGAAACAGACCTGGAAAGAGACAGACCTGGAAAGAGACAGACCTGGAAAGAGACAGACCTGGAAAGAGACAGACCTGGAAAGAGACAGACCTGGAAAGAGACAGACCTGGAAAGAGACAGACCTGGAAAGAGACAGACCTGGAAAGAGACAGACCTGGAAAGAGACAGACCTGGAAAGAGACAGACCTGGAAAGAGACAGACCTGGAAAGAGACAGACCTGGAAAGAGACAGACCTGGAAAGAGACAGACCTGGAAAGAGACAGACCTGGAAAGAGACAGACGAAGCACATTACTTGGCCAATTTAGTTAAATCTGTGTCGAATATCTGTGGTGTTGAAATATATGTTGTGAAATGCTTCTATTAGCTTAGTTTTTGACTTTTAATAATTACATTTCTATCTATTTGTTTTGTGGTTTTTGTGTGCAGAATACATTTTTGTTAATACATTCTATTTTGTTAACAGCAGTTATTAACCCGGACGAAGCCGTGTAGTACAGCTAGTATGTATATATATATACACACTTAAGAGATCTGTACAAATTAGGTTGTTAAAACATCTGAAATCTAAAACCATCTGGTAATCCAAGATGTTTAATTATAAATGTCTACAAATGAATCAACTAAGTAAGAAGAAAAAAAAAAAAAAAAAAAAGATTAAAAGAAAATCAATGGTCTCTGACAGTGCTTCTCTATTTTGTCAAAATATATATTTTTTTATTGTTTGCCGACGCTAATAAATACCAGAGTTTCTATGATTATTGTGACCTTTCCAAGAAAACTGCAAAGTAATTCTTGGAAAGATTAATGTCCAAGAGACCCATAAACTTATATCTGCAGTATTTAGCCCTAAAGTTGTCTTGAAAAATGCACATTTTGTAAACATATTACTCTTAATTTAAAACTAAAAGACCAAAGTAATCTAATTTGAGATGGAATTTCTTGCGGTAAAAGTGTTACATAAATGCCAGAACAATACAACTTTGATTTAAACACTTGTGGTTTTATTATTTTGCTTTTCTGCACAGACCAATTGTACTTTATAACAGCCAATATATACTCTGTGAAACTGGTTATTTTAAAAAAAAAAAAAGAAGGCTAAACTCTTTAATAAACACTGGCGACCTGCGAATCCCTCTTCCACACCCTTGTCAGACTTAAAGGCAATTGTTCATGTGAAAAAAAAACACCAATTTATCTGCAGATATGGGGTTAATCTCAGGTTAATAGTGTTTGGAACCTGCCCGATGCCTGCACATTGAACTGGGAGGCAAATAACTTTATTCCTCCGGGCAGCATTTGAGTTTTCATCATTTGGATGGCGCCCACATGGGTTTAGTCACCGCTTTGTGTATTGAGAGCAGCAGCTGTAACCGCCCACCGTACTGACTGACAGCTCAGTTTAATGCTTAGTGGCTGTCAGTCAGTGAGGGGGGCGGTTACATCCCCGTTCTCAATACATAGATCAGTGACTGAACTGGCGCCGATGCCACCCTAATGACTGAAACCTGAACGCTGTCAGGAGGATTAGGCTATGTGCCCTCAGGACAACATACCCGAGGCAAAATGCCGCGGAAAACCTGGGGATTTATCTGGATTTTCCAGAGAAATCCACAGGTTTGCGCAAGTACAGACACTTCCTATGTTATCCTATGGGATTTGGGGAGTGCTGTATCAATACTGCAGTATGTGCGGCTGCG
Organism: Anomaloglossus baeobatrachus; assembly: GCF_048569485.1. Lineage (NCBI taxonomy): Eukaryota > Metazoa > Chordata > Amphibia > Anura > Aromobatidae > Anomaloglossus > Anomaloglossus baeobatrachus. Next base: position 52,442,827 of record NC_134361.1, on the reverse strand, counting down.
GAATATGCTGCAGATGTCCCGCAGCCACACGTAACTGCTTGTCAATTATTCATGCGGAAAGATGTGCGGATGTCCCGCCTTTCCACTATGGAGATAGAGGGTGGGACTTTGCAGATATTTCCGCTCTTGTCACGCAGGTTTACCGCAACAAAAATGCTCAAATACCGCAGCAATGGATAGCTGCAGATTCCGAACCGCAGCTGCGGTAAACCTGAGGACAAACCTGCGGCAAAGTCCGTGGGTATGTTGTCCCATGGGCACATAGCCTTAAAGTTTGTTCCTCCAGGCAGCGGGGCTCTCAGTGCTGGTGTCGGGCAGATTCTAAAACACTATTAACCAGAGATTAACCCAACATCTGCAGAATAATAGTGTTTTTCACATATGACTGGTTCACTTTTATGGGATTGTCCCGGTCTTCTGGCTTCCTGCTTGCAAGGGGCGGTTTGATCCTCAAGATCGACGACTGTCTTGTATTCTGGTGGTGTCTTTCCGGATGGGGGTGGCAGCGGTGGTGGATTGCTGTCACAGGAGGTGGGGGTGTGCTTGAGTAGGGCAAAGCTGGCTGGAGTGCTGGCAGTGGGGCCGGCTGGGCTGGCTGCGGTGGGGGACAGCATGGCTGGCTGTGGTGGGGGGCAGCTGGGCTGGCTGCGGTGGGGAGGCGGCTGGGCTGGCTGCGGTGGGGGTGGCTGGGCAAGCTGCGGTGGGGGGGGTCGGCTGGGCAGGCTGCGGTGGAGGGTCGGCTGGGCTGGCTGCAGTGGGGGGGTGGCTGGGCTGGCTGCAGTGGGGGGCGGCTGGGCTGGCTGCGGTGGGGGGCGGCTGGGCTGGCTGCGGTGGGGGGCGGCTGGGCTGGCTGCGGTGGGGGGCGGCTGGGCTGGCTGCGGTGGGGGGCGGCTGGGCTGGCTGCGGTGGGGGGCGGCTGGGCTGGCTGCAGTGGGGGGCGGCTGGGCTGGCTGCAGTGGGGGGCAGCTGGGCTGGCTGCGGTGGGGGCAGCTGGGCTGGCTGTGTGGAGCAGGGCGGTGCGGTGGGTGTCCGAGATGCTCTATCGGCAGTTTGGGCTTCAAAAAAATGGCGCCCGGAATCAGGGCGTGCACAGATTGAGCAGAGATCTCATTTGCACATGTGCCATTTTCTTTAAGTCTGCTGCTGGGAGATCAATGGGCCAGAGGCTAAGTTCAGAGTAGAGCTGGGCTCAACTGCGGGTATGAGGGAGGTGCTTAAAGGGAAAATAGTTGCAATAGTTAAATTAATCCCAAGCACACAATCAATTGCAACAGGGTAATGCAAAAAGTGATTTTTATTATAAGCAGAAAGAGAATGCCACTACCGAAAAAAGCAAAGACAGAGTCAAGCCAACGTTTCTGCCTTCACAAGGCCTTTATCAAGGACTTGCCTGTAAAGAAATAATAAAGATTATATACACACCAATGAGTGAACATAATGTACATATTTACATATTTACAAGGAGTATATATACAGACATACGTGTATCAAGAAGTGACGGGTATAGACGGATTAGACGTCAAATGGGTAAACCCATTGTAAGGTATGTATCCAGTATGCCTCACGGTCCCGGAGAATTTGTACCCTATTGCCACCCCTTCTGGGTAGTGGGACATGTTCTAATATCTGAAACCTTAATTGGGAGACTGAGTGACCTCTGGCCGCAAAGTGAGCCGGAATGGGGAGTACAGTCAAGCCACACCTTATAGTCGATTTAGGTTTACTAATGCGGTCTCGGATATGTTGGGTAGTTTCTCCAACATATCCGAGACCGCAGGGACATTTGATTAGGTAAACGACAAAATTCGTGTCACATGTATAGAAACCTCGGATGGGATATAGTTTACCGGTTCTGGGGTGTGTAACGAACTCCCCTCTGGTGACGTTAGAGCACTGTACACAATGGAGGCACGGGAATGTGCCCTTACGTGGCGTGGCCAAAAAGCTCTGTCTGTCCCGGTTTAGGGATGAACCTATGTCTGCCCGGACCAAAGTGTCTCTGATGTTGCGAGGACGTTTATGACAGATCAAAGGTGGAGATTGAAATTCCTCAATGTCCGGGTATGCGCTGCCGAGAATAGGCCAATGTTTTTTAATAACCTGGCTAAATGAAGGGGAGAAAGGGTGATACGTATTCACAAATGGTATGCGTTGTTTTTTGTTGGGTTCTGGGCTGTGTCTGGGGGAGGTATTGGATGCAATATGGTGTGGATAGTCCCTGGCTTGAAATTTACTGCTCATTTCTTGATGTCTAAGTGTGCGCGTTGTGGGATTGGAGACGATCCTTTCAACTCTACAATGTTGGGAGATGGGCAGAGAATTCTTGGTATGTTTCGGGTGACAACTACTGTAGAGAAGAAGACTGTTTTTATCTGTGGGTTTTGAGTATATGTCGGTGGCTAGTTTACTGTTGGGGTCCCGGATGACAAGGGTGTCAAGGAAGTTGATGGAATCGTGATCGTAGTGGAGGGTAAAAGAGATATTGGGAGAGATGGTATTGATGTCATTGAAGAAGCTAGTGAGTGTTTCTTCACCACCGGTCCAGATGAAGAATATGTCATCTATATAGCGTTTCCAAATGGGGATGTTGATGGGAAAGAAGGGATGTGGATAAACAAAATCTTCCTCAAATTTGGCCATATATATGTTTGCATATGGAGGTGCTACGTTCGAACCCATTGCGGTCCCTTTCCATAGGCACTTCCTCCATCCACCCACTCACCTTTCATGCCTCCTTGACTCTGGGTAGGTTTTTTAACCTCATACTGTCTACTGCGCTGTTATACTGTATACTGCTTATCTACAGACAATGGCTAGTATTGTTTATACATGCTACATTTAGCGTTACTCTTAGGCGCCTGACCACTAACATAGCAAGTGTACTGTTTAATCCACTGCCTCCTCCTGGTTCTGCCCGTCCAGTAATAAGTGCTATACGTATATCTGTATTGCTAATACAGTATGTCCTGCATTGTCTACTATGTCACCCATCTCCGATGGTTCTGAACGGATTGAGTTCATCTTATGATTTCACTGCCTGCTGGCATCACCATTTGATCGAGCTATGTACCAGCGCGTACTTGCCGTTACTGTACGTTCTGCTTGCCATTCTTCTCATGGTGCTTATTGTTGTTGTATCCCTCTCTCCATCCAGCAAGTTGTGCTTTGAGAGCAGAACGCCCTACCTGTGGTTTACCCATTTGACGTCTAATCCGTCTATACCCATCACTTCTTGATACACGTATGTCTGTATATATACTCCTTGTAAATATGTAAATATGTACATTATGTTCACTCATTGGTGTGTATATAATCTTTATTATTTCTTTACAGGCAAGTCCTTGATAAAGGCCTTGTGAAGGCCGAAACGTTGGCTTGACTCTGTCTTTGCTTTTTTCGGTAGTGGCATTCTCTTTCTGCTTATAATAAAAATCACTTTTTGCATTACCCTGTTGCAATTGATTGTGTGCTTGGGATTAATTTAACCAATGGGCCAGAGGCGGCGCATGATCAGATGAGATCTTGAGCTGAGAGCTCCATCTGCGCAAGCGGCAACGCCGGGTGCCATTATTTGAAGCCTGCTCCGCTAACAGAGCATCTCACCCCCTGCACCGCCCTGCTCCACACAGCCCTTACCGCAGCCAGCAAAGCCCCCACCGCAGACAGCACAGCCTCCATTCACCACCTCCAAATTTTCGGGAGGAAAAGTACGTCATATAATCCGAAAAATACAGTATAGAAGTCTGTGTTGGACTTAAATAATAGATGCTGAGTTTTCAGGCAGTTCCATATTTAAGAAATTCCTTGTCTCAATCATCATTATTTGTTCGTTAATTGGAAGTCTAATCTTAACTAGATAGCGGTCCCAATTTCTGCCTTACTGTATCATGGTATTTTATTGTGCTATTGTAACTTAACTGGCTTTTTGCTGGATAATTAGATTTTATTCCTCAACCGCCAGTAGAACATCAACCCAGATATTACAGGTATAATAAGACAATTAAAGGCTAATTAGACCTTAAGGTAATTCTGCCCTTTTGAAGTGATGAGCAATGCTAGGCTTCATCTTTGGGTACTTTATAAAATACATTCAGCAATTTGCATTTATGCACAGTTTTTCTTTGAATGCTTCAACTAGATCTATCCTGCCCAGCAAATTAAGAGAAAGATTCAGAGATCCAATGGTAATTTTTACACATTTGTTTCAGTTTTTTTTTTAAATAAACTAATACAGAATGAAGGATGCTATCAAGATAAAGCCCCTCCTCACTTCAGATCCTGCAGATGATCCATCTACTGCTGTGCACCAAAAGGAATATTAAAGTCAACCTCTCACGTAACAAAAAACACTATTAACCTGCAGCTATTGGGTTAATAATAATAATAATTTTATTCATTTATATAGCGCTATTAATTCCACAGCGCTTCACATACATTGGCAACACTGTCCCCATTGGGGCTCACAATCTAGAGTCCCTATCTGTATGTCTTTGGAATGTGGGAGGAAACCGGAGTACCCGGAGGAAACCCACGCAAACACGGGGAGAACATACAAACTCCTTGCAGATGGTGTCCTTGGTGGGATTTGAACCCAGGACTCCAGCGCTGCAAGACTGCAGTGCTACCCACTGAGCCACCGTCCCATTATCTGCAGGTTAATATCATTCAGAATCTGCCCGGTGCCTGCAGTTTGAGCACAGCTGCCAGGAGGACAGGAGGAAAACAACTATTAACCCCTTCAGCCCCCGGGCACTTTCCGTTTTTGCGTTTTTGTTTTTTGCTCCCCTTCTTCCGAGAGGCGTAACTTTATTATTTTTCCATCAATCTTGCCATATGAGGGCTTGATTTTTGCGGGACGAGTTGTACTTTTAAATGAAACCATAAGTTTTATCATATAGTGTACTGGAAAACGGCAAAAAAATTCCAAGTGCAGAAAAATTGCAAAAAAGTGGGATTGTACAATAGTTTTTGGGATATTTTATTCACCGTGTTCACTATATGGTAAAACTGATGTGTGGGTATGATGCCTCAGGTCGGTGCGAGTTTGTAGACACCAAACATGTATAGGTTTACTTGTATCTAAGGGGTTAAAAAAAATTCACAAGCTTGTCCAAAAAACGTGGCGCACGTTTTGCGCCATTTTCCAAAACCCGTAGCGTTCTCATTTTTCAGGATCTGAGGCTCAGTGATGGCTTATTTTTTGCGTCTCGACCTGACGTTCTTAACGGTACCATTTTTGCGCAGATGCTACGTTTTGATCGCCTGTTGCATTTTGCGCAAAATTTGCGGCGACCAAAAAACGTAATTTTGGCGTTTGGAATTTTTTTGCCGCTACGCCGTTTACTGATCAGATTCATTGATTTTATATTTTGATAGATCGGGCATTTTTGAACGTGGCGATACCAAATGTGTGTATTTTTTATTTTTTTAACCCTTTAATTTTCAATGGGGTAAAAGGGGGGTGATTTGAACTTTTAGGTTTTTTTATTTTTTTTTAATTTTTTAAAACTTTTTTTTTTACTTTTTTTTTTTTATTTTACTAGTCCCCCTAGGGGGCTATTGCGATCAGCAATCCGATCGCTTTGCACTATCTGCAGATCTCAGCTACAGAGCTGAGAACTGCAGATTTGCTGCTTCACTTTTAATGCCGGCTGTGCTACCATGGCAACCGCCGAAAGTCACGTGATCATGTCACGTGACTTCCGGTGGGGGCGGGGTAAGTCACTGTCATGGCGGCGACAATATACATATCGCTGCCAAGACTTTGGCAGCGAAATGTAAGGGGTTAATGGCCGCGGGTGGAAGCGATTCCACCCGCAGCTAGCAGGCACACATATCAGCTGTTGATAACAGCTGATCTGTGCGCCGATCGCCGCCGCCTGCCGGCGGCAGGGGCGGGGCTTACCGGCACACGATCCATGACGTATCTAGTACGTCATGGGTCGTTAAGGGGTTAAAGAACAGTGATATGGTTTCAGTCACGAGGGCGCCGCCGGTGCGGTTTCAGTGTCACGTTGGGTGTGGGGAGAGACACCCATTAAGTGGACTCCTGGGAATAAGGGAGGCTGAAACACAAAGTGGGGGGGGTAACCAGGGGCTCCTGCGCTGACCCTGACACTGGGGGCCCTGCGCTTGCCCTCAAACCACAGGTACTTATAAGGGTTAGGAAGTGTGGCCTGCCAACTTGCCCCCGTCTTCTAGCCAGACCCTAGGACTAAATCCCACCATCCACCAATCCACGGAGGGAAAAAAAAAACACAAAAATAAACAGGCAAAAGGGGAAAAAGGAAAAACAACAACTTGAGAGGGAATCTTCAGAATATACAGCAACAGTAGTCTGAAGCAACATGCACTCCTGAGCAAGCAACTTCTCCAAGTGAAGAGTATAACCCACACTGGAGGAGTGAGAGGCCCCACGTTATAAAGGCCCTTAATTACCAAGTGGAGGAAAGGCTCCTCCAATCTGGCAAGGAAACAGAAAAAAAAACCTAAATCAAGCCCTTAAAAGGGACCTTCTGCACCTGGTCCCAGCAGCAGCACCTGAAGGTCCAGACACATCCATGACATTCAGTTACAACTTTGTGTATAGAAAGCGGCAGCTGTAATTTTGCCCCCGAGACAGATTGACAGCTGGTCTTCATTAGACGCTGTCCATGTTGTGGGCAGTTACAGCCATCGCTCTTTATACAAAGAAAGATGACTAGACCAACCCCCCGGCACCACCCCCAGGACTGAAACTCGAATGCTGCCGAGACAATTAAGTATTGTTTTTCCTCATGGCAATGTGGCTCAAACTGTAAGTGTCGAACAAGTTTGGAATGCTATTGACCTGTGGATTAACCTCATATCTGCAGGTTAATAGTGTTTTAATAATGGAACAGATTTCTTTCTATTGTCACTTGCTAAATTACTCATGGGGCAAGCTCTGCTCTGTACCAACTATATCTCTGGCATCAGTCAGTTTCTGTGCCTCCTCCAAATTTGCAAATGCAAAACTGTGTAGGCCAATGGCGAAGCCGTGCCATTGGTCCAAGCTGTCAATCATCCGGAGTGAATTGATGTTGGAGCAGGGTGATTGGTGTATTAGTGTACCTGTGTGCTGCTCTACAGGTGGGTTAGGGCATAAATATTCTGCTCTGCAGGTTTGACTGTCTTAAGGCCGTATTTGCATGCATATAGCTGGTCGCCTTTAAAACATCATTGTTTATGTTACAAAGGTGCTATGGTTTTCAATCTACTGCTTAACGAGTGTTGTTTATATATAAAGAATATCTGGAGTGTCAAAGAGTATTGTTTACATATGTGGCACCCTGAGGTTCCAGTCGCCACAGAGTATTACATCTTAAGGTGTGATATTCGCCTCGAGTAAGTAGGGGGCTAATCACCGGTGTTCACACTTTACATATAGCTTAGGAGCCTTCTCCCAGGGAGGATGGCTGAAGGTAGGCAGGGGGGTAGCCATCACAAGGCATGGGACTTTCCCGGTCACTGAAGCCAGCCACCTGGGGGACGGGTTCCACTTGGGGTAGAAGTAGGAGCAACTCCAGTTCTGGGACACGACACCCTCACCACTTTCTTCTCTTCACGGTGCCTGCAGCTTGGAGCAGAGTGCTCAGCCCTTGTTCCTCACGGCTGAAAGGGCAACTCTGAAAAAGAACTTTCTTCTTTCTGACACCGGTGACTGCTTCTAACTTATCCGAGGTCGATGGGGCCCATCACAGCGAGTGACCCGTACCACTCGAGCGAGCAGCACAAAGAGTGAGTAAAGACACCTGGAACCGCACCATCTGACTCAGACTCTTATTACCGGCGCCGTCGCTCTACGTCTCGATGTCAAAGACCTTCGCCATCACTACTCCACTCATCATCCCTTGCGGGGCCCGCTCCCCCTGTGGGGAGTGATACCATCTTTGGCTGCTATTACCATCTGCAATGGAGGACAGCAACAGCAGCATCGGCTAATCTCTGGCCACGTACCACAGGTGTCATCACAAGAATCTTCCTACTACAACCCCATCATCCTCCCTCCTTATTGGTGTACACCTCGGGACACGAAGCCAGGCAGGCTACCGTGACATCCCAGACCATTACACCGGCCCGGTGATGACTAACTCAGGTACGAGACCCGTGCCTGATACCCCCTGCCCCCTGGGTGCAACACATAACTATTCACTCAATGCATAACATAATTGTTCTGGGATTAATGATTGCATTTTCATTAGCTGCTTGAGAGCATTGTTTACATAGAACTGCACTGATACAGTGATTTCACGTGTACAGAAGATCTGTTATTAATTTAGGTAATACATGGATTTATGTTTCCAGACTTGTATGGTACGGTTGCACTTTTATTCCTGCTAAGACTTGATAGTTCAAAATTTTTGTGCACATTGCACTTTGGAATTTGTAACACCAATATATATTTTTTTTATTTTTTTTATTTTAGGGCATCAAATTATATCAATATGAGGATTAATAAGTGCTCGTAATTCATACATTTGACAGTGAGGCTTCCCTACCACTCCTGCATTCCCAGATTAGCTGCACTTGAGACCAACATAGGGACACGAGGATAAGCATTCGTTGAGTGGGGGCGCCATTACGCATATTTAGGGTGCCAACCTCTGCAGCAAGGTAGGGATAGCATGAGGGCTTTTTGGCCAATTCCTGCCTCGAACATTATAGAACTTCATTAATGTTTGGATATAAGTTCTGGTTTTATACTTTATGACTAAAGATTTTTTAGGGTTGTTTTCTAAGGTCTTTTCTCTTTTCCAGCAGGAATTAAATACTGATCTGGCTTCTGGATCAGAGTTGTGCAATTTTTTTCACTCCTCTCTCTCTCTTAAGACGTCTTTATATTGTTTTAGTTTTCTGTAAAGTGCACAGTCCGTGTTGACACATTCATTCATTTACTACTAGAGTTGTACATTGTACAGTGTCCAGCCAAGGAAACATATTGATGTAGAATTTTCTCTGATTATTCTACTTTTCTTTTTAGGCAAGTGGTTTAGCTTTGGTTTCCAAACTTTATATCCATACTTCATATATTCAATTTAGCAAGCCTTATTTTTAGGATTTATGCTTCCATATTTTAATGAGCATCTTTGGAAAATTAGTAATTTAATAAGAATCCCTGGAGAGCTTTTTGTTTGGCAAGCATTCCTGCAGTCAGTGGTTTAGCAACCATCTCTGGGGGTCCATTGATTTAGTAGGGACCACTCAAAACATAGTAGGTTAGCCAATATTCCTGGAGAAATAGGGGTAAGGTAGGAACCCTTGAATATCTACATGTTTAGTAGCAAATTTTGGAGCATGAATGGACCAGTGAGCACCCATAGGGATCTAGCAGTTGTGCAATCTAATCGTGAAAAATAATTGGTTAGTAGGCACCTTGGGAGCCAGTCGTATAATAGAAACTCCAAAGAGCTAGTTGCTTATAAGGCAATCAAGTAGTTTAATTGGTATCTCTGTGGATCTAAAGGTTTGGTAGGGATGCCTGGAGAGATACTTGGTTAGTAGATACCCCCAGAAAGCTAGTTGTTAAGTAGTAACACCTGAAAATAGTGGTTTAGTAGGCATTTCTGGAGTGCTAGTGTTGTGGTTTCGGTCTTTGGAGATCAAAGTGACAACATGTATTGATCCAATTGTTTATCAGTAGTGATGAGCGGGCACTACCATGCTCGGGTGCTTGGGATTCGTAACTAATGATGAGCGAGCACTAACATCATTCTTGGGTGCTCGCTACCTGTAACAAGCAGTTGGATGCTCAGATGGATGCAACTCAAGCACACCAGAAAATGGAAGTCAATGGGGGACTACAAAATATTTTTGGAAGATTTCCCCCAAAAATTCTAGAGTTCCCATTGACTACCATTATACTCGGGTGGTCAAGTCATGCCCATCCGAGCATCCAACTTTTTTTTACAAGTTCTGAGCACCCAAGAATCGTAGTGCTCGCTCATGACTAGTTACGAGTACTGAGGACATAAGCATGGTAGTGCCCGCTCATCACTAGGTAGGAGTACAGAGCACCCAAGCATGGTAGTGCTCGCTCATCACTAGGTAGGAGTACTGAGCACCTGAGCAAGGCAGTGCTCACTCATCACTAGTTGCGAGTACTGAGCACCTAGTGCCCGCTCATCGCTAGTTCCGAGTACTGATCACCACCCGAGCATGCTAGTACCCGCTCATCACTAGTTACGAGTACTGAGCACCCGAGCATGGTAGTGCTCGCTGATCACTAGTTACGAGTACTGATCACCACCCGAGCATGGTAGTGCCCGCTCATCACTAGTTACGAGTACTGAGCACCCAAGCATGGTAGTGCTCGCTCATCACTAGTTATGAGTACTGAGCACCTAAGCATGGTAGTGCTCGCTCATCACTATTTATTAAGTTTCCAGACAAATAGTTGCAATGAATTCTCATCAGCATCATTGATTGAAGTTTAAGAAGCTATATTAGCCATTTCCACCATCATCGTTATACTGTATATTACACACTGAACTGAATATTCATTGCTTTTTTGTTTTTATTTGCTATATGTTTTATCAGCATTTTACCTAGGGCAATATAATTTCACCGTTAAATGTTAATGAGAGTTCTGTTTGAAGTCGTTTTTTTATTCTTTGTCTATTGGTCTGATGTATTTACAAGCTAAGCAAATTCTCGTCCCTAATGAAAAGCGACTGTTTGTTGCATTAAAAAGGTATAATCATTTTGCACATATATATGATTTTTCTCACTGAACACATAAAATTAATCATCTTTTTAAATTAGACATCAAAAGGCAAAAACTTGACACAAAGTTATCGCCTGAATTAACATAACTTCTCTTTACGCCAAGACATTTTTGCTGAATGTGTAGAACACTTCCCAGCAGACTTACATCATGTAAAGAATTGTTCTCCCTTCAAGCAAGACTCCTGGTATAATTCAGCAATGTCTTTTTGATTGCTGGTGGCACAGGTAGTGTAGGAATAGATAATACATACACTGTGTAAGTGAAAAGCAGAAATTTTACGCTGACGGGATCACATCTCAATGTCAAATAGTTCCGAATAAGTAGAGAAAGCTAGAAATATACAAGTTTATAAGTAATTAGATGGTTTGGCAAAAAATAAAAACTCTACTGCAGTGTTACTACTTATGTACAATAGGGTATATCTTCTAAAAATGTGAAGATCTTGTTTTATTAAATTGATAAAAACAGTTAGAATTCACTTGACAAAGTGAGGATGCAAAATGGTCAAGAGCGCTGTATGTTTTCCTAGTTTTAAATCCTGTTTTTCAAACTAAAAGGCCCCGTTACATGCAGCGACGTATCTAACGATATATCACCGGGGTCACGGATTCCGTGACGCACATCCGGCATAGTTAGCAACGTTGTTGCGTGTGACACCAACGAGCAACCGTTAACGATGGAAAATACTCACCAAATCGTCCATCGTTGACACGTCGTTCATTTTCAAAAAAATCGTTTATTGTTGAGGACTCAGGTTGTTCGTTGTTCCCGAGGCAGCACACATCGCTACTTGTGACACCTCGGGAACGACGAATTACAGCTTACCTGCGGCCGCCGGCAATGAGGAAGGAAGGAGGTGGGCCGGATGTTACGGCCGCTGATCTCCGCCCCTCCGCTTCTATTGGGCGGCCACTTAGTGACGCCACTGTGACGCCGCACGAACCGCCCCCTTAGAAAGGAGGCGGTTCACCGGTCACAGCGACGTCGCTAGGCAGATAAGTCCGTGTGACGGGGCCTAACGATATTGTGTGCCACGGGCAGCGATTTGCCCTTGACGCACAAACGACGGGGGTGGATACGCTCACTAGCGATATCGCTGCATGTGACGGGGCCTTTAGAAGGTATTTTTTGGGGAGTACAAAAATATTTTTTCTGGACTTATTCTGACTCACGGATACGTAGGACGTGTGAGAGAATACAAGCCATTTTGTATTCTATAGAAATCATCTTGTCTTATAACTGAATGTCATAGGGTTCAGTTTACACTGATGGGCGGGGAAGTTTCACATTTCTGCCCACATCCCTGCAGCTGTAATTGGTGCATGGTAATTTCTTTGTGTAATGTACTATATAAGCTAATCACATTATGTAATAAAACAGAAACCTTCAGTACACCACATTTGGCTGTGCTGCGTTGATTTATCCAAGCGCTTGTAAAACAAATCTTATTAACTTGGAGTTCCAATGGTATAGAAGTAGAGTATTTCGCTCACAGACATGATGGCGCTTGAACAGTTTCTTCGAGTATTCGTGTTGACCATACTCACGTTCATATTAGTTCCTATGATAGTTTAACTTGGCCACAATATCATTGCAACTAAGACGACTCCAGGAAAAGAAGAATATTCTAACTGAAAATCTTGTATTAAGGATAAATGCAGCAGGTAAAAAGAGATTTTTTTTCAGAGAGCAGCAGCATGTTACATGCAAGATGGCTGATACAACATGCTACATGAAGAGAAGGGCAGGGAATGCTGACATCACAGGAGCTACAGGGAGGAGGAAGGAACAAAATAGAAGGAAAGTCAGAGCTTCTACCTAGAAACAGAAAGACCATACCCAGCAATGAAAATATTGAATAACTCCTTAGTCATGGGACATGACAGAACAATTTTTTTTTTTTATATAGCGCATCACCAAGACACTAATTGTTGTCTTATTCCCTGTAATTTATGTATATTGGTTGACACCAGAAAGTAGTGCCCTCCTTCGCTCTATTTCGTATTATTAGAAAATATTCACATCATACATTTCTGTTGTTGGGTTAATATGCTTTTGTAAATACTTTTTCAAACAATTTTTCTTAGAATTATATTTTGAGCTGTTTTTATTTTTTTTTTGTTATTTTACTTTGTATTGACATGTGCACGAACAGTCCAAGAGCACAATACGCAGTTAGTCAAATCGAGCACGTTGATTTAATGCAAATCAAATCCACTCCACATTTTAAGGACTTCGCGAAAATAGAAAAAGTCAAACAATCAATTTATTAGCTGCTTGGCGCCAATCGGCAAAAATTGCCAGTGCCATTTTAAACATTCCGGAATATTGCATTAGATCTTGGGTGAAGCCAGGCAGACCTCCCCATAATGCTCTGCAGCTGTCACATCGTATACCTAACACAGCCAATAGAAAGGGACTCTTATAGCCAGTATAAAAGCAGAAGCAGGGAATACAGCACACTGACTCTCTCCTACCTTGAAAAGCTTCAAGATGAACTTGAAGACCCACCTCTTCTGCCAAGCCTACAACCTGCAGTAACCCTCAGTCCTCCATAGCATCGCACGACAATCTCCAGCCTCACCTACTGTACCCTCACCCATCCCTGTAGCCTGAACCCTCACGGGCAGGATCCTCTCTTCTCCTGTATCCTCACCATTCCCCTGTGCACTGAGAGCCCTCGCAGGCAGGGTCCTCTCTTCTCCTGTACCTGTCTGGGCCTTATATTGTTTATGATTATTGTACTTGTCTCCATTATGTGTACCCCCTTTCACATGTATAGCGCCATGGAATAAATGGCGCTAATAAATAATAACAACATTGTGGGGACTCTGAACAGTTAGTGGATGTCACAGCTCACAGCTTAGCCATAGAGATATGGGGAGGGAAGGAAAGCCTTAAAACATTGAAGAAACTCTACAAATAGAGTGTTACAACACAACAGGGAAGAAGATTAGAATGTGAGGAACAGACTAATGATTACCATCGGTTACTATCTATAGCCATATATTGATATTGCTAAGGCTTTGTTTGCATCACAGACCTTGAAAGGGGTCTAAATACAATCGTAGGAGACTTCAGAGTGTTAAAGCCTCCCCACACATTGGACTTGGGGCAGCCGAACAACACCATATCAACTGTTTTGGTTGATAGTTGAGTGTGTATGGGGGTCAGTCAACTCTCCATCTAAAGGTAATGTCAGAACAATAAGGATCCAGCATATCTAATTTTGGACCGAGAACCCTTTTGTTCTCCAAGAGAAAAGCTGCCACCAGAGAGGTCACATAGAGAAGACAGGAGTGCTTGACAGATCGAGTGTTCTTGTGTCTCGGAGAAGATATCTGTTAGGGCAGAGTCACACTTGCATATGACTCGCACGAGTGCAGTGAGAAAATCGCGCATTGCACTCGGTCCCATGTAAGACAATGCTGCAGCTTAGATCTGTGAGTTTTTCCTCAGCGCTAAATGGAGTGAGGAAAAAAATTGCAGTGAGAGCAATTTCACTTCCACCCATACAAGTCTATGGGTGTGAGAAAAACATTGGACTGCACGCTGATGTCATCCAAGTGCAGTGCGATATATGCATCAGCTGACAATGGAGGAAATGAGGAGATTAATCCCTCCCTCTCTGAAGCTGTGATCCGATCTCAGTAACGGACCTCAGTCGCATGACACTCGGCTCACGTTCGCAGCATAGCCTCAGCCAAGAGACATTACCATATTGCATCAGAAGCGATACGTTAGTGTGCCCCTGCCCTTAGTTGAACTATTTGCCAAACCATCATTTTGGCGGACTGATGCTATAAACAGTCACCACTTAGGAAATTGAAACACGCAAAACACAATTTCTAAATAGAGTTAATTCTCATTTTATCCTTCGCTTCAGCCTGTTCCCATTACACACAATTTTCTATGCCGATAGGTTCCTTTCTCTGAGGTTCTGAATGTATTAACTTGTGTGGGAGTTGCTATAATGCAAAACTTTACCAGGATAAAATTACATTTTCTCCAAAATTAGAAAATCGACAGACAGTGATACTTTTTATAATCCAAAAAAAAGGGTGAAATTAAGAAACGGAAGAAATCTCATTTGCATTACAGGGATTTTTCAGTTATCCTGATTGAAAAAAAAAAGTTTCTAGAATATTGTATTTTAAAGAGCATCTGTTATGATATAGGTTTAATATGGAGTATAAGGGTTGGTGCTCCGTTCATATCATACAATACTGAACATTTCCAGCTTTACATATAAAATTAAAGCAGCCTGCTGCCTCTGTTAGAAAAACACAGATTAATATAGATTTATAAAATGCATATTTCTCATACTTTGGTTTTGGAAAGTTTGTGCTCTAGTTTTTCAAGCCAAAAGGAATGAGAATTTTTGCTGGATCCACTTCAACATCAAAAGTACTGCAATGTCATTTCCCACCCCCCCCCCAAAAAAAAAGCAGTCTATGAAAAGCATACTAAGGGTATGTGGTGCTCGTGACACCTTCTTCAAGGGGTTCACTCCATAACTCACCTGAAAAAACTCTGAATTATGCTTAATTATAAAAAGACATATGAAGGATTTTGAACTTTTTTTTTAACCACTTCAGTTTTCCAAAGACGAAAATCAGGACTACTTACCGGTAATGTTTTTTTCCCAGAGCCACGACAGCACCACTACTTTCCAGGAAAGGAAAAGACCGCACACTCCAGGTGAAAGCAAAACAATCTTCTTTATTTGAAATGAAGGTGCAGGGTAAAATGCAGGAAGAGAACTAGGTGCAGGCTCTTTCACAGACGACGACCGTTTCGCGTCTGAATCACTCTTCGACTTGTTCACCAATGAGTGGACCAGTCGAAGCGTGATTCAGACGTGAAACGGCCGTCGTCCGTGAAGGAGCCTGCACCTGGTTCTCTTCCTGCATTTTACCCTGTACCTTCATTTCAAATATAAAAGATCATTTGGCTTTCACCTGGAGTGTGCGGTCTTTTCCTTTCCTGGACTGTTTATGGATCTTCCACTCTATATGGACGTGCACCTCTAAGCCAGGATTGTGTGGTGCCTGAGCTGTATTCCATGCTAACGAGATACACCGCAAGGTAATGTTCTAGTGGTGCGGGACTGTTTCTTCTCTACATTTGTTGCTTAGCACCACTACTTTGGTGGTGCTGTCAAGGCGACAAGAAAAAGAAAAAGAAAAAAAAAAAAAACAGGATTACTTACCTGTAGTGGTTTTTCCCAGAGCCACAACAGCGCCACCAAAGTAGGGGCGCTGTTGTGGCGATGGGTGAAAGCAGGTAAAGTAGTGAAAAATAGTAGTGGTAAAGCCGCCACAACAAAATGACCATGAAACCGTCAAAAGAAATTTAAAAAAAACACTGAAGGTGTGTTCCTGATGCATCTTCTGCTTAATAAAAAACAAAACAAAAACACCATACCTTAAGGCTAGGGTCACCAGGACTCTATGCCTGCACTATACGATAACTCTGATCAGCATCGCTCTGATCAGCAGAAATGCTGATTTCCTGTGACTGTCAGTGCCCTGCCGGCATCCACAGGAAAAAGTGAGTCTTGACAGCAACAGGGGTCATCACCTGACCTCACGCTGTCCTGCTGACCCAATCTTCCCTCCCCCCCCCTCCGATGTTGTTGGGGAACAGCGCAATCCCTATCGAAGCACGTTAGATTATGCTGACCTAGTTTGATAGGTGCAGTTGGATCAATCAGCCGATTTGCGCAGGGACAGATGTGGGCTCACTTACTGTGTGAGCCCACAAAGGGAAGGGGGTAACCTAGGACGTATATATATACGTCTTATGTTGTTAAGGGGTAAAAGGCAAATTACTAAGCTACTCCTCTTGTTGCATAAATTGCTGTGATTAAACATTTTATGCTGATAGGGGTTATTTCAGCTGAATAGGTCTTTCCACAATCAAACCCACAATGTGTGAATTTACCCTTAGGGATTTTGTTGTGGAAATGCTGCCGATTTACCCCAGCTTTTACCCTTTGAGGATTAAATATCCAGTGAAACCCTCAACACGTTAATTCAAGTAATATTCAGATACTGTATACACTATGTAACCTCCTAATATATTCATAAACAATCATTAGATACCTATCACATATAAAGACAACATTCCTATAATAAATATTAAGAAATATACAAAATTGATAAAGTTCTGTATTTCACACACATTTTATATACTTTCATGAACTCACTTGTTTTGTAACTTTCAGGGCAATATCACTCCAGAAAATGTATTGTTTTATGTGGCAGTTAAGCGGTTTCTGTCAATTCCATTATTATTTAATTTAAATTACTTTAAATTTTTAATTGATTTCTTTTTTTTTTTTTTTTATTCTTGTAAGTTATAAAACAGAAGATCTTCCTACTTTCATTAATTTTTCTCTAAGGCTAATTGGGTTGTTTTTCATTGTCTATTTTTACTTTTCTTTGTAGGGATCTACTAAAGACTTATCTACTCAAACTCTTACGGACATCCATCGTGTATAGGTCAAATGGGAGGTCACTTTTTGGTCAGGGAGCGTAATGGGGCAAATATTTTTTTTTCATGTGCACAATATAAAGTATTTTTTAGTGCAAGGCATGTGTGGATAGTTCTTTTCTTGGTGTAATAATTACGCCATTACTTTTTAAGGTCATCATGTTGGAATATGTTGTGGAAAACCAGAGATGGACATCTGCGGAGACGAGCTGTGGATGTCCAAAGTCATCATGGCGTCTGGACCAGATGAAGAAGAAAGGGATGATACAATTCAATTCAGAGAAGTCACCAATAAGGTACCTGGATCTAAGGGTGCATTTATAGTGGACAACTGCCTCCTTTAAAAGGCAATCTGCTCCCCCGTCTGACAGCAGCATTATGTAGAGACAGAGACCCTGATTCCACCGAGTGTGTGATTACTAAGCTGTTTGCTGTCATATTTATAAAAGAAATGTTTTCTTCTCTGCTGCAGATCTAACAGTTATACAGAGCTCATGAATATGTTGGACTACCTGGCAGAACGTTAAGTAGTCCTGTAATGATAATCTCCTGCTGATTAAACAGTGATTTTATCAAAACCATACTAAGCAGCCCAGTAAGTGACACATCACTGGAATCAGGAACCCTGCCTCTACGTAATGCGGCTCTCAGATTAGGTGATAAACACCTGGTGACAGATTCAAGTTTAAATGACCAACAACCAGTTGGTTACATGAAGCCAATCGACAGTCATTTTATGACCTGTGACTGCAGACTTGTGAATCATCATAGCTTGCACACAGCGCACAGTCAGGGATTTCCAGTGAGAGCGGGCCGTCATGCGACCAGAAGTGTGCGATTTACATATTTCTGGCTACACCTGCATGACGATTTAATCTGACTTGCTGGTAGAGGCCATGATCAATATAAGTGCAGTTTGAAACAGAGACTTGAACTGAACTTGATCGTGGAGCCCGAATCAAATTGGAAGTCAATGACTGATTTGGCAGTTCGGCTCTCTGCCCACATACAGCCAGCCATAAACACAGCTGTTCCGCAAGAGGGAGGATGGGGATTTTTATATATATATATATATATATATATATATATATATATATATATATATATATATATATATATATATACTAGAAGGTGGCCCGATTCTACGCATCGGGTATTCTAGAATTTACGTATTGTGTAGTTCATGTATGATTTTTGTTATATATATAGATGTTGTTGTGTGTAGTTACCAAGTGTTTGTGTAGGGCGCTGTACATGTTCTGGGTGTGGCGGGGGGTGAGAGCGGTGTTGTATGTGTGTTGCGTGTGTTGCGTTGTTTGTGGAGCGCTGTGTGTCTGTAGCGTTGTGTGTGTGTGTGTGTGTTGTGCGGTTTGTGTGTGTGTGGTGTGTTTTGGGGGGAGGTATGTTTTGAGCAATGTGTGTGTTGTGCGGTATGTGCGTATATTTGTGTGTGCTGCGGTGTTTGTGTGTTGGGTGTTGTGTGTGTGCAACGTTGTCTGTGTGTGTGGGTGTCTGTGTAGGGCGTTGTTTGTGGTTCCCAGTGTGTGTGTGTTGTGCAGTGCACGTGTGTGTGTGTGTTGGGGGGAGGTGTGCACCTTCCATCGTGCTCCATCCCCCATGCTGCGCACCCCCCATCGTGCTCCATCCCCCATGCAGCGCACTCCCCATCGTGCTGCATCCCCCATGCTGCGCACTCCCAAACGTGCTCCATCCGCCATGCTGCGCACTCCCAAACGTGGTCCATCTGCCATGCTGCGCACTCCCAAACGTGCTCCATCCGCCATGCTGCGCACTCCCCATCGTGCTCTATCCGCCATGCTGCGCACTCCCAAACGTGCTCCATCCCCCATGCTGCGCACCCCCCATCGTGCTCCATCCCCAATGCAGCGCACTCCCCATCGTGCTGCATCCCCCATGCTGCGCATTCCCAAACGTGCTGCATCCGCCATGCTGCGCACTCCCAAACGTGGTCCATCCGCCATGCTGCGCACTCCCCATCGTGCTGCATCCCCCATGCTGCGCACTCCCAAACGTGCTCCATCCGCCATGCTGCGCACTCCCCATCGTGCTCTATCCACCATGCTGCACACTCCCAAACGTGCTCCATCCGCCATGCTGCGCACTCCCAAACGTGCTCCATCCGCCATGCTGCGCACCCCCCATCATGCTCCATCCGCCATGCTGCGCACTCCCAAACGTGCTCCACCCGCCATGCTGCGCACTCCCAAACGTGCTCCTTCCGCCATGCTGCGCACTCCCAAACGTGGTCCATCCGTCATGCTGCACACTCCCAAACGTGCTCCATCCGCCATGCTGCGCACTCCCAAACGTGCTCCATCCGCCATACTGCGCACTCCTAAACGTGCTCCATCCGCCATACTGCGCACTCCCCATCATGCACTATCCGGCATGCTGCGCATTCCCAAACGTGCTCCATCCGCCATGCTGCGCACTCCCAAACGTGCTCCATCCGTCATGCTGCGCACTCCCAAACGTGCTCCATCCGCCATGCTGCGCACTCCCAAACGTGGTCCATCCGCCATGCTGCGCACTCCCAAACGTGGTCCATCCGCCATGCTGCGCACTCCCAAACGTGGTCCATCCGCTATGCTGCGCACTCCCAAACGTGGTCCATCCGCCATGCTGCGCACTCCCAAACGTGCTCCATCCGCCATGCTGCGCACTCCCAAACGTGCTCCATCCGCCATGCTGCGCACTCCCAAACGTGCTCCATCCGCCATGCTGCTCACTCCCAAACGTGGTCCATCCGCCATGCTGCGCACTGCCAAACGTGCTCCATCCTCCATGCTGCGCACTCCCAAACGTGGTCCATCCGCCATGCTGCGCACTCCCAAACGTGCTCCATCCCCCATGCTGCGCACTCCCCATCGTGCTCCATCCCCCATGCTGCACACCCCCCATCGTGCTCCATTCCCCATGCTGCACCAGCATCAGCCTCTCTGCCCGCAGCATCAGCCTCTCTGCCCGCAGCATCAGCCTCTCTCCTTCTAGCCTCCCCCAGCATCAGCCTCTCTCCTTCTAGCCTCCCCCAGCATCAGCCTCTCTCCTTCCAGCCTCCTTCAGCATCAGCCTCCCTCTCCCAGCCTTCCCCAGGATCAGCCTCTCTCCTCCCAGCCTCCGTCCTCCCAGCCTTCCCCAGCATCAGCCTCCCCCAGCATCAGCCTCTCTCCTTCCAGCCTCTCCCAGCATCACCCTCTCTCCTTCCAGCCTCCCCCAGCATCAGCCTCCCTCTCCCAGCCTTCCCCAGGATCAGCCTCTCTCCTCCCAGCCTCCGTCCTCCCAGCCTTCCCCAGCATCAGCTTTCCCCTCCCAGCCTCCCTCAGCATCAGCCTTCCCCAGCATCAGCCTCTCTCCTCCCAGCCTCAGCCTCTCTCCTTCCAGCCTTCCCCAGCATCAGCCTCTCTCCTCCCAGCCTCAGCCTCTCTCCTTCCAGCCTCCCTCAGCATCAGCCTCCCCTTCCCAGCCTTCCCCAGGATCAGCCTCTCTCCTCCCAGCCTCCTTCAGCATTAGCCTTCCCCTCCCAGTCTCCTCCAGCATCAGCCTCCCCCTCCCAGCCTTCCCCAAGATCAGCCTCTCTGCTCCCAGCCTCCTCCAGCACGCCGTGCTCCTCTGCCAACACTCACCCACACCCGATCGCATACACTCACACACACAACCGATCGCATACACTCACACACACCCGATCGCATACACTCACACACACCCGATCGCATACACTCACACACACCCGATCGCATACACTCACACACACAACCGATCGCATACACTCACAGACACCCGATCGCATACACTCATCCACACCCGATCGCATACACTCACACACACCCGATCGCATACACTCACACACACCCGATCGCATACACTCACACACACCCGATCGCATACAGTCACACACACAACCGATCGCATACACTCACAGACACCCGATCGCATACACTCACACACACAGACACTGACGAAATCGCACATACGCGCTGATACTCACAACATCCGGAGATATCACATGCTTCTGGCCATGTGATCCTCCGTCAGGTCCTGGAAGGTCACAACAGCACAGTATCGAGGCCGAGAAGCAAGCAATATCCCAGGATGTTGTGAGTATGTGGATGCGATGTGATGTGTGTGTGAGGGTGAGTGTGATCTGATGTGTGTATGTGTGTGTGTGTGCTGTTATGTGTCTGTATTTTCCGCCGCTGCAGGACCTTGATGTGTGGATGCGATGTGATGTGTGTGTGAGGTGTGTGTGAGAGTGAGTGGGAGCCGGTGTACACTGGTAACTATGATACACATCGGGTAACTAAGGGACCTTAGTTACCCGATGTGTATAATGGTTACCAGCTTTCACGGCCTCCGTCAAGATCCCAGCATCGCAAGGTTATGTCTGGCGCTGCTGGGATCCTGACGGAGCCGGTGTAGAAGCAAGCGATATCCCAGGATGTTGTGATGTGTGAGGTGTGTGTGAGAGTGAGTGTGAGGTGTGTGTGTACTCACCTGGGAATCGGAGCTCCGTGTCAGTTGGGCCAGAGCGAGCGTGCATTGCGTGAGGGGGGCGGGGCCTGCAGAGAGCCGGGGCGAGAGGCCAATCCGTGTGGGGGGGCGGGGCCATGGCGAGCCCAGCGGCCAATCAGCTTTGTGTCACCGTAAGGACACAATGTCACCGGAAGGACACAATTTTGAAGCATGACAGACAGACAGACAGACAGACAGACAGACAGAATAAGGCAATTATATATATAGATATATATATATATATTATATATTATATTTATATATACGTACATACACAGTACAGACCAAAGGTTTGGACACACCTTCTCATGCAAAGTTTTCTTTACTTTCATGACTCTGAAAATTGTAGATTCACATTGAAGGCATCAAAACTGAATTAAAACATGTGGAATGAAATACTTAACAAAAAAGTGTGAAACAACTGAAAATATGTCTTATATTCTAGGTTCTTCAAAGTAGCCACCTTTTGCTTTGATTACTGCTTTGCACACTCTTGGCATTCTCTTGATGAGCTTCAAGAGGTAGTCACCAGAAATACTCTTTCAACAGTCTTTAAGGAGTTTCCAGAGATGCTTAGCACTTGTTGGCCCTTTTGCCTTCACTCTGCGGTCCACCTCACCCCAAACCATCTTGATTGGGTTCAGGTCTGGTGACTATGGAGGCCAGGTCATCTGGCGTAGCACCCCATCACTCTCCTTCTTAGTCAAATAGCCCTTACACAGCCTGGAGGTGTGTTTGGGGTCATTGTCCTGTGGAAAAATAAATGATGGTCCAACTAAACGCAAACTGGATTGAATAGCACGCCGCTGCAAGATGCTGTGGTAGCCATGTTGGTTCTGTATGCCTTCAATTTTTCATATATCCCTAACCGTTTTACCAGCAAAGCCCCCCCACACCATCACACCTCCTCCTCCATGCTTCACGGTGGGAACCAGCGATGTAGAGTCCATCCGTTCACCTTTTCTACAAAGACACGGTGGTTGGATCCAAAGATCTCAAATTTGGACTCCTCAGACCAAATTACAGATTTCCACTGGTCTAATGTCCATTCCTTGTGTTCTTTCGCCCAAGGAAGTCTCTTCTGCTTGTTGCGTGTCCTTAGCAGTGGTTTCCTAGCAGCTATTTTACCATGAAGGCCCGCTGCACAAAGTCTCCTCTTAACAGTTGTTCTAGAGATGTGTCTGCTGCTAGAACTGTGTGGCATTGACCTGGTCTCTAATCTGAGCTGCTGTTAACCTGCAATTTTTTTTGAGGCTGGTGACTCGGATAAACTTACCCTCTGCAGCAAAGGTGACTCTTGCTCTTCCTTTCCTGGGGCGGTCCTTATGTGAGCCAGTTTCTTTGTAGCATTTGATGTTTTTTGCCACTGCACTTGGGGACACTTTCAAAGTTTTCCCAATTTTTCGGACTGACTGACCTTCATGTCTTAAAGTAATGATGGCCACTCGTTTTTCTTTACTTAGCTGCTTTTTTCTTGCCATAATACAAATTCTAACAGTCTATTCAGTAGGACTATCAGCTGTGTATCCACCAGACTTCTGCACAACACAAGTGATGGTCCCAACCCCATTTATAAGGCAAGAAATCCCACTTATTAAACCTGACAGGGCACACCTGTGAAGTGAAAACCATTTACAGTGACTACCTCTCGAAGCTCATCAAGAGAATGCCAAGAGTAGAGTTGAGCGCGGTTCGTGGTTCGTGGTTCTCCAGTTCGCGGCTCGAGTGATTTTGGGGCATGTTCTAGATCGAACTAGAACTCGAGCTTTTTGCAAAAGCTCGGTAGTTCTAGAAACGTTCGAGAACGGTTCTAGCAGCCAAAAAACAGCTAAATCATAGCTTGGTTTCTGCTGTAATAGTGTAAGTCACTCTGTGAATCAAACTATTATCACATTTCAGTGTATAGTGTGCGTGAACAGCGCCTTCAGATCACTGCTGTTTCTATAATGGCGATCGCCATTTTTTTTTTTTTTTTTCTTGTCTTCCTTCCCTAAGTGCGCGCGTCTTGTGGGGCGGGCCAGCATGTCAGCCAATCCCAGACACACACACAGCTAAGTGGACTTTGAGCCAGAGAAGCAACGGCATGTGTGATAGGATCTGCATGTCACATGTCCCTGCATTATAAAACCGGACATTTTCTTCACGGACGCCATTATCTGCCTTCTGCGTCTTTGGTGTCAGACATCACTGTCGCAGCTCCGTCTTCCTGAGTCCTATAGCCGATACAGCTGTATGCGCTGCATACACAGCGTTAGACAGCTTAGGGAGAGCACTTTATAGCAGTCCTTTTAAGGGCTCCAACCGGCAGGGTCAGAGAGCCATAGGTGACAGGTCCTGCAAACAGCAACAGCGTCTGTGTAGCCCAGGTCAGGGATTTCCTACCTGCATTTCACCATTAGGAGGGAATAGAAAGGCAGGCTTCCATTCCTCTACCCAGAGCACCACAATCCTGCCACTGTACCCTCTTGTCCTCTGCACACTCCAACTGATAACTAAGCCATTATACTAGCAAACACTCAGTGTACCTAGTGGCATCCTATACGTGGCTATTGGACTTTGCTATAGTCCCACTAGTGCAAAGACATTTGCAGAGCGCGTCTGCCTGCATTGCACACTACAACTCATTCTAAACAAGCCATTATACTAGCAAACACTCAGTGTACCTAGTGGCATCCTATACGTGGCTATTGGACTTTGCTATAGTCCCACTAGTGCAAAGACATTTGCAGAGCGCGTCTGCCTGCATTGCACACTACAACTCATTCTAACCAAGCCATTATACTAGCAAACACTCAGTGTACCTAGTGGCATCCTATACGTGGCTATTGGACTTTGCTATAGTCCCACTAGTGCAAAGACATTTGCAGAGCGCGTCTGCCTGCATTGCACACTCCAACTCATTAAAACCAAGCCATTATACTAGCAAACACTCAGTGTACCTAGTGGCATCCTATACGTGGCTATTGGACTTTGCTATAGTCCCACTAGTGCAAAGACATTAGCAGAGCACATCTGCCTGCATTGCACACTACAACTCATTCTAACCAAGCCATTATACTAGCAAACACTCAGTGTACCTAGTGGCATCCTATACGTGGCTATTGGACTTTGCTATAGTCCCACTAGTGCAAAGACATTTGCATAGCGCGTCTGCCTGCATTGCACACTCAAACTCATTTTAACTAAGCCATTATACTAGCAAACACTCAGTGTACCTAGTGGCATCCTATACGTGGCTATTGGACTTTGCTATAGTCCCACTAGTGCAAAGACATTAGCAGAGCACATCTGCCTGCATTGCACACTACAACTCATTCTAACCAAGCCATTATACTAGCAAACACTCAGTGTACCTAGTGGCATCCTATACGTGGCTATTGGACTTTGCTATAGTCCCACTAGTGCAAAGACATTTGCAGAGCGCGTCTGCCTGCATTGCACACTCCAACTCATTAAAACCAAGCCATTATACTAGCAAACACTCAGTGTACCTAGTGGCATCCTATACGTGGCTATTGGACTTTGCTATAGTCCCACTAGTGCAAAGACATTTGCATAGCGCGTCTGCCTGCATTGCACACTCAAACTCATTTTAACTAAGCCATTATACTAGCAAACACTCAGTGTACCTAGTGGCATCCTATACGTGGCTATTGGACTTTGCTATAGTCCCACTAGTGCAAAGATATTAGCAGAGCACATCTGCCTGCATTGCACACTCAAACTTTTTTAAACTAAGCAATTTTACTAGCAAACACTCAGTGTACCTAGTGGCATCCTAAACGTGGCTATTGGACTTTGCTATAGTCCCACTAGTGCAAAGACATTTGCAGAGCACGTCTGCCTGCATTGCACACTACAACTCATTGTTACTAAGCCATTATACTAGCAAACACTCAGTGTACCTAGTTGTATCCTAAACGTGGCTATTGTACTTTTGTCTATTCACAGTATTGGAACGATATTTGCAGCACGTCTGCCTGCATTGCACACTCTAACTTTTTTAAACTCAGCCATTTATAGTAGCAAACACTCAGTGTACCTAGTTGTATCCTAAACGTGGCTATTGTACTTTTGTCAATTCACAGTATTGGAACGTTATTTGCAGCACGTCTGCCTGCATTGCACACTCAAACTTTTTTAAACTCAGCCATTTATAGTAGCAAACACTCAGTGTACCTAGTTGTATCCTAAACGTGGCTATTGTACTTTTGTCAATTCACAGTATTGGAACGTTATTTGCAGCACGTCTGCCTGCATTGCACACTCAAACTTTTTTAAACTCAGCCATTTATAGTAGCAAACACTCAGTGTACCTAGTTGTATCCTAAACGTGGCTATTGTACTTTTGTCTATTCACAGTATTGGAACGATATTTGCAGCACGTCTGCCTGCATTGCACACTCTAACTTTTTTAAACTCAGCCATTTATAGTAGCAAACACTCAGTGTACCTAGTTGTATCCTAAACGTGGCTATTGTACTTTTGTCAATTCACAGTATTGGAACGTTATTTGCAGCACGTCTGCCTGCATTGCACACTCAAACTTTTTTAAACTCAGCCATTTATAGTAGCAAACACTCAGTGTACCTAGTTGTATCCTAAACGTGGCTATTGTACTTTTGTCAATTCACAGTATTGGAACGTTATTTGCAGCACGTCTGCCTGCATTGCACACTCAAACTTTTTTAAACTCAGCCATTTATAGTAGCAAACACTCAGTGTACCTAGTTGTATCCTAAACGTGGCTATTGTACTTTTGTCAATTCACAGTATTGGAACGTTATTTGCAGCACGTCTGCCTGCATTGCACACTCAAACTTTTTTAAACTCAGCCATTTATAGTAGCAAACACTCAGTGTACCTAGTTGTATCCTAAACGTGGCTATTGTACTTTTGTCAATTCACAGTATTGGAACGTTATTTGCAGCACGTCTGCCTGCATTGCACACTCAAACTTTTTTAAACTCAGCCATTTATAGTAGCAAACACTCAGTGTACCTAGTTGTATCCTAAACGTGGCTATTGTACTTTTGTCTATTCACACTACTGCAAATCTATGTGCAGCACCTCTGCATGACAACCTCGTGCTCTGTTTTTAATAAGCTATAATGATAGCACAAAATACTGCCATTTTGTGGCATCATAGAACTGGCTGTTGTATTCCATTAGTGCCCCACTGGTGACAAGCTATTTCTAGCACCTCTACATCACACCCTCATGCACATTTAGCTACGCTAATGTTATAGCAAACTCATGGAATTCATTGCTGCATTTCATAATTCGGAGGGATAGAAAGTCAGGCTTCCTTTAGCTTTTCCTTCTGTTCATAGACAGCATCTCCAAGACAAATTTCCCCTCCACGTCTAAGTGTGGAGAGGCAGCTAGTGCGCATGCGTGTGCCGATGTACCCCAGCTGCAGCATAATTACAGTGTTTCGCCTAGTGAGTATGCTCAGCCTGACTGTGCCATTCCTGACGCTAAGTCTTCATTTCGGGATACAGCGCATGCTCCCACACTAAGTGTGAAAAGCCTCTTTGCACAGGTGCTTGCATTCTGTGCCGGGTCTAAGTCCTGTTTTGTGCCTAGACACCATGCTAAAGCTGATAGTCTTTTTTCAGAGACTGTATTTCATGCTACTGAGCATGCTCAGGCACTTCCTGCATCAGAGACTAGGTCCGGTAATGAACTCTTTGGCCCTGGCCCTGATGTGGGGGTCCCATATAGACCACAGGGCATCAGGTGTCCTCCCAAATGGCTTGCAGAGGCCCACACCTATGACTTGTCACCGCATTATTGATGGTCAGACGATGACTGGTGAGGTGTTTGGGTCATGGCAGCCATGAGGTCATCATTGAAGTTGCGTTTCCAAATAGGACGCTAGTTATGCCACTCATGACGTGTCACTCTGCTTTTGTCTCCAGGAGGTGCATTGTGGTTCACCCTGGTTTGGGGCGGACCCAGGTTATAAAAGGGGCTGGAGCCAACAAGGAGGTGCGCAGTCTTCTATTATGCTCCGAAAGAGCACACCTCCATGTGTTGAACCCATTGCGGCTTTAGGCCAGAGGTAGGCAGGGATAGGGTGGTGGATGCAGGCCACCACCACAGTTGGTAACGCAGAACGGTTAAGACCAGCTCCTGTCCTAACAGTCCTGCTTGTGCAGCCCAGTGGCATTAACAGGCCTGCTGCTGCTGATGCGCCTGCTGTCCACAGGTGTGGCCCCTACGCACACGGTCAGCGTACTCAATGGCCCCTGTGTTGTTAACAGGGAGTTCCTGGGCTGGGTGGGCATGTGGACCCTGTGACGCTAACAGGGCTCACAGTCTCCAGATCCGAATGGCGTCTAACTCGGTTCAGGCTACTATTAGTTTCATAGCCACACAGCTCTGTATCCTCCACCAAACCTTCAAGTTGCCAACCTCTCCTTTTCCAACTGGGAGCACGGTGGACACTGACTGCTGAAGGTGATATATACCTTTCTCTTTCTTTTCTTATTAATTTTTGTTATATAGCGGTCACAGATTATATACCACTTTATCCAAATCTGCCAGTCCCACTGTAACAGATGTTGTTTCTTCAGCAAATGTTACAGTTGTTTAACCACCAAATCCACGGACCCAAATTTTTTTCCCCTTTCCAACACACCTGTTCCCCTTTCCAACAGCATCTGTCCTTTTTCAACTCATTTTGGGATATGACCAAAAGTGCAACTGTGCAGGGACACCGTACTCAACGCCATCTCAGCACAGCAGCCAGCCCTCGGTCCCTCCGATGTGGACAAGTAAAAGACCATTTCCTCCTATCCATGACAAAGCGTTGAGATTCACTCTGTGCAGCACTGGTGTTTAGTGGAAAAGTAGATCTAAGATTGCGTACCACATTCTGCAGATACTCCTGTATACGTGCGTCTATTTCTATGGCAGGAATTAGTTCGCCAAATTTTGTCTTGTACCGGGGATCTAACAGTGTGGCAACCCAGTATTCAGGATTACTTCAAATTCATACAATCCGAGGGTCATGTAGGTAGTGCAGCAAGAAGGCGCTCATGTGTCTTGTGCATCCAGGAGGACCAAGTCCTTGGTGTGTTGGTGGCAGAGAGGTGAGAATCGTGCATCCTTCCTCTGCCCTCTACCCACAACCTCGCACAACCGAAATGTGAGCAAGCTCTCACTCATCTGCTGAGTCTTCCATGCCCATCGCCAGTTCGTCCTCCATTTCTTCATGGGCTCCTGCACTTTCATCAACACTTTTTGCTGATACTATGCACCCTTGTTAATCCCTCTCCCTCACCATGACTGCCGCATAGGTGCCGCTGACCATCTGGACCTCGTAGATCTTGTTATCCCTTCCGCATATGACTCCTCCTGTACTTCCTCCCCTTCCTCTTGTCCCAACACCTGACTCCGAATAATAATTACAGTGTGCTCCATCATGTAGATGACCAGAATTGTCACGCTGAGAATGACATTGCCAGTGCTAAACATCTTCGTCGACATTTCAAAACTGTGTAGCAGGGTGCATAGGTCCTTGATCTGACACCACTCCAGCAGCGTGATCTGCACCACCTCTGGATCAACTTATCCCAGGCTATATGTCTTACCGTATTTCAGCAGGGCTCTGCGGTGCTGCCACACACGCTGCAACATGTGCAGATTCCAATTCCTGCGTGTCGGAACATCGCATTTCCGGCGTTTAACTGCCAGACCCTAAGACTTCCGGAGTGATGAAAGTTGTTGAGCTGCTGTGTGCGCACGATGGAAGTGAGCACATAGCGAGCGTGCCCGCTGCACAAGGACATGTAGGCCGTGATGGTGTTTTAAAAATTGCTGGAGAATTCGGATCAACACGTGAGCCATAAAAGGCACGTGTGTCACATTGCCCTGAGGATGGCCCGCAGCCAGGTTTGCATCATTGCCGCACACGGCTGTTAAGTCACCAACGGAGTCCGCTCCGTCAATTTGTACTCCGGTCGCCAGGTGACAACGTGTTCCTTTCATGAATAGTGCTGATGATGGGAGAGTAGTCGATGCCAGCGGCGCAGGTGGACGCAGGTTATGCTCACCCACTGGGCTGCATTACCTTGACAGATGCAGAATCTCTGGCTGAATGTAGCTGGTGGGTATCTCACAGATGAAATACCATCATTCAGCTACAACCAATGGGAAGACACCACACCCTTTTTTATGCCCATCCTGTCTGCAGACCACTGCCAGACATAGCTATGAACCTCTGGTTAATTTTACCCCCAGTTCAGTTTTATGATTTTGTGTGCTTGTTACCTGACTACTTTTCCTGCTTGCTGTTTATGTACCTTGTTGGCCGATACGCATTTCACCTCTGCTTGTTTTCTGATTAAGTCCTGGCCGTCCCATTCTGTTCCTGTTCCTCAATTAATGTTTTGACCCTGCCTGACTACTATTCTCTGTAATAGCGGTGTGACTCACATTTCCCATACATTTCAAAGTAAAACTTTGACCGCCTGATGGCATTGAGCTCTGCTGCCAGCATAGTAAGGAGGTGTGTGGTAGTCCTTGTGCGCAGTTGCAAGGAAGGGTGGCCTGACCACACAGGGTTTGCGCAAAGGTAGAGGACCCACACGAGGTTGAAGAGGCAGAAGCAGTGTATTAACTTCTACATACAGAACAAGGATTGAAACAACTCGTGGGGACGGCAAGACTTGTACAGCAGACCCTTCTCCATCTCTCACCATAGTTTGCCAGTGCCCAGTCAGTGACATGTAATGACCCTGTCTATGCTTACTGGTCCAAGTATCTGTGTTGAAATGCACCCTGTCGCACACAGATTTTCTCAAGGAAGTGGTGATGTTGTGTGCGACATGCCGGTGTAGCGCGGGCATGCTTTTCTTGGAGAAGCAGTGGTGATTGGGCATCTGGTACTGGGGCACAGCGACAGACATAAGGTCTGTAAAATCCTGTGTGTCCACTACGCGTAAAGGCAGCATTTCGGTAGCCAACAGCTTACAGAGGGATAGAGTCAACCACTTAGCTTTGTCATGGGTCGCAGTAAGTGGCCTTTTATTTGACCACATCTGAGGGACAGAGATCTGGCTGCTGTCTGTAGACGGTGTTGAGTAGGGTGTCCCTGGAAAAATGCAGGTTTGTGAGAAAAGTGCAGGCGGAGACATGATGTTGGCTTCATCTTGCCTTCAGATCTGTTCATCTTGTATCATTTTTAAAAAACACAGCAAGCAAGGGTTACTCCAAGCGGAGTCTCCCTTTTTTTCCAAAAATTGGGCCCCACACAGACACCTTATCAGTGGCAGCACTTGTGCCCTAGTTGCAAACAGGATGTTTTGATTTGCATCAAGCACATTCCAAATCCACAAGCATTTACTCTCCCCAGGATGACACAGGGGTAGTAAATTCCTTCTGGATCCATGACTTGTTCATTTTGATGAACGTCAGTCTGTCCACATTGTCACTGGACAGACGCGTGCGCTTATCTGTCAGCACACACCCAGCAGCACTGAAGACACGTTCAGAGACAACGCTGGCAGCTGGACACGACAAAATCTTCGAGGCGTAACTGGAGAGCTCTTGACATTTTTCTAGATTTGAAGCACAAAAGGAGCAAGGCTCCATTTGCAAAGTCATTGCATCGATGTTCATTTGGAGATACTCCTGTATCATCCTCTCCATCCGTTGACTATGTGTCAGACTTGTTGTCTCTGGTGGCCTTGCAAAGGAGGGTCTAAAAAAATTATGAAAAGATTCCATAAAATTGCTGTTACCAGCACCAGATACGGTCCTACTGGTACGGGTAGACTGTTGAAGATGACGAGGCCGTCCCATGTTTGTCAAGTTACAACTGGGAGAATCACTCCCTTCACCTGCACGGTTGTTTGGTGGAAAAGCCGAGCTAAGATCGAGTAACAGCTTCTGCTGATACTCCTGCATACGTGCGTCCCTTTCTATGGGTGGAATTATGTCACAAAATTTGGACTTGTCCCGGGGATCTAATAGTGTGGCAAGCCAGTAGTCATCATCACTTCTAATTTTGACAATACGAGGGTCATGTTGGAGGTAGTGCAACAAGAAGGCACTCATGTGTCTTGCGCAGCCATGCGCACCAAGTCCACGCTGTGTTTGTGGCATAGAGGTGCTAACCGTTCTTTCTTCCTCTGTCATCTCCCCCCAACCTCTTTCAACTGAAATTTGACCAAGGTCCCCCTCATCTGCTGAGTCTTCCATGTCCATGGACAGTTCGTCCTCCATATCTTCATGTCCTCCTGCACCTTCCTCAACATCTCACCTGCTACCATGCGCCCTTGTTGATCCCTGTCCCCCATGGTCCCATGCCTGCCGCGTTGGTGATGATGAACGTCTGGACCTTGGTGATGTTGTTGTGTCTTGCGCATATGAATCCTCCTGTAGTTCCTCCCCTTCCTGTTGTCCCACCCCCTGACTACGAATAGTGTTTAGCGTGTGCTCCAGCATGTAAATGACTGTAATCGTCATGCTGATAATGGCATTGTCAGCGCTAAACATATTCGTCGCCATGTCGAAACTGTGCAGAAGGGTGCATAGGTCCTTGATCTGAGATCACTCCATCAGGGTGATCTGCCCCACTTCTGCATCTCGTTGGCCCAGGCTATACATCATGACGTATTGCACCAGGGCTCGCCGGTGCTGCCACAGTCGCTGTAACATGTGGAGAGTTGAATTCCAGCGTGTCGCCACATCGCATTTCAGGCGATGAACCGGCAGGCCGAAAGACTTCTGGAGCGATGCAAGTCGCTCAGGTGCGGCGGTTGAACGGCGGAAGTGAGCACTGCAGACAGTTTCCGTGCCCTGGTCAGAAGGCCATCTAGGCCGGGATAGTGTGTTAAAAATTGCTGGACAACAAGGTTAAACACGTGAGCCATACAAGGCACGTGTGTCACCTTGCCCAGGCGAAGGGCCGCACCCAGGTTTGCAGCATTGTCGCACACGGCCTTACCAGGCTGCAGGTTGAGTGGAGACAACCATTTATCAAAATCAGTCTCCAGAGCTGCCCACAACTCAGTCGCTGTGTGACTCCTATTTCAAAGACATGTCAAGCTAAAGACCGCCTGATGCCGTTGCGCTCTGCTACCAGCATAGTAATGAGGGGTGCGTGATTCCTTCTGCGCAGTGAGAACGCTGGTGGCCTGACCAGGCAGGCTTGGGGCGGAGGTGGAGGACCCAGATGAGGTGGAGGATGCAGAAGCAGTGGCGGAACTTGGACAGACAGAGGATTGACACACAAGTCGTGGGGACGGCAAGACTTGTGCAGCAGACCCTTCACCATCTATCACCATAGTTACCCAGTGGCCAGTCAGCGACATGTAACGTCCCTGTCCATGCTTACTGGTCCAAGTATCGGTGGTGAAATGCACCCGTTCACACACAGAGTTTCTCAAGGAAGCGGTGATGTTGTGTGCGACATGCTGGTGTAGCGCGGGCACACCTTTCTTAGAGAAGTAGTGGCGACTAGGCATCTGGTACAGGGGCACAGCGACAGACATAAGGTCTCTAAAATCCTGTGTGTCCACTAGGCGGAAAGGCAGCATTTCTGTAGTCAACAGCTTACAGAGGGATAGAGTCAACCTCTTCGCTTTGTCATGGGTCGCAGGAAGTGGCCTTTTATTTGACCACATCTGAGGGACAGAGATCTGGCTGCTGTGTGTAGACGGTGTTGAGTCGGGTGTCCCTGGAAAAATGCAGCTTTGTGAGGAAAGTGCAGGCGGAGACATGATGTTGCCTTCATCCAAAGTTGGTGCTATCGATGTCTGAGAGAGCTGTACACACTCACTTGTTTCCCCTTCCAAACCAACTGACGACCTACCAAGCAAACTGCCTGTTGCGGTTACAGTGGTGGAAGTTGTGGGTGGAAAAACAGGTGTGACAGCTGTCCCCACAGTCCTAGAAGATGACGAGCGCGCGGATGCACTGGAAGGGGCAGGCGGTGGATGGTTCGCTCCGCTAGGCCGCATTGCAGCACGGTGAGCTTCCCATCGGGCCATATGATATTTATTCATGTGACGATTCATGGAAGAAGTTGTCAAACTGCTGAGGTTTTGACCTCTACTAAGAGAACCATGACAAATTTTACAGATCACATAATTTGGGCGATCTTTTTCTATGTCAAAAAAGGACCTGGCTAGGCAAGGCTTAGAGGCCATGCGACCTGTTGATCCACCCCGAATAATGCTCAGAGGCAGAGTGGTGGCTGAGGATGCAGTTGTAGACGTGCTACCAGTGCTCCGACTGTGTCCAGGAAGGCGCCAGGTTACTTCGACGTCGGTTGCATCCTCCTCCACCGCCTCTGTTGACCTCCTCGAGTGTCTGACTGTGGGTTGACAGTAGGTGTGATCTAGAACTTAATCATCAATTGTTGTGTTTGCACTCCCCTACCCCTCAGACCGAGTTTCTTCTTGCCCTGACCGAATATTTAAGTTGTCATCCCAATCGGGTATCTGCGTCTCATCTTCATCAGTATGTTCCTCATTGCCTATAACCACAGTTGTTGGAAAGGCAGCATTTTGGTAGCCAACAGTTTGCATATGATGAAAGTCAACCTCCAAGCCATTTCATGCCCTTCTAAAAGCATGTAAAACACAGCGAGGGGACTCCAACCACAGTCTCCCTCGTTGCCACTAACTGGGCCACACACACCCCACTTGACTGGCATCGGTTGACCCCCCCTTTTGACAAAGAAAAAGATGCTTTGCATGAAGCACTCTCAAAAATACGCGTGCCTTTCCCGTCCCCTGGCTGACCCAGGGGAAGAAAAGTCCTCTGAGAGCCATGACTTGTTCATCTTGGTTCTTTTAGAGACACAGCGAGGGGACTCCAACCACAGTCTCCCTCGTTGCCACTAACTGGGCCACACACACCCCACTTGACTGGCATCGGTTGACCCCCCCTTTTGACAAAGAAAAAGATGCTTTGCATGAAGCACTCTCAAAAATACGCGTGCCTTTCCCGTCCCCTGGCTGACCCAGGGGAAGAAAAGTCCTCTGAGAGCCATGACTTGTTCATCTTGGTTCTTTTAGAGACACAGCGAGGGGACTCCAACCACAGTCTCCCTCGTTGCCACTAACTGGGCCACACACACCCCACTTGACTGGCATCGGTTGAGCCCCCTTTTGAAAAAGAAAAAGATGCTTTGCATGAAGCACTCTCAAAAATACGCGTGCCTTTCCCGTCCCCTGGCTGACCCAGGGGAAGAAAAGTCCTCTGAGAGCCATGACTTGTTCATCTTGGTTCTTTTAGAGACACAGCGAGGGGACTCCAACCACAGTCTCCCTCGTTGCCACTAACTGGGCCACACACACCCCACTTGACTGGCATCGGTTGAGCACCCTTTTGAAAAAGAAAAAGATGCTTTGCATGAAGCACTCTCAAAAATACGCGTGCCTTTCCCGTCCCCTGGCTGACCCAGGGGAAGAAAAGTCCTCTGAGAGCCATGACTTGTTCATCTTGGTTCTTTTAGAGACACAGCGAGGGGACTCCAACCACAGTCTCCCTCGTTGCCACTAACTGGGCCACACACACCCCACTTGACTGGCATCGGTTGACCCCCCCTTTTGACAAAGAAAAAGATGCTTTGCAT